>NW_005843007.1:266266-281024 GCF_000455745.1 Alligator sinensis
CCAGAGTTTTACAAATATCCCCACCAGTGGCTGTGCAATGACATCAGCCAGTGCCTTCAGTACTCTTGGATGGAGCTCATCTGGGCCTGCCAACTTATAGGCATCCAGTTCCTCCAAGTGACTCTGCACCATCTCAGGGTCTACGCATGGTAGTCTGGCGCCTTGCTGCTGCCTCTCTACAATCTCAATGAGAGACTTGTCTTGCCCCTCGCTTAGGAACACTGAGGCAAAGAACTCATTGAGGAGTTCAGCCTTGTCCCCCCTGTCTGTCACCAATTGCTTCTGCCCATTTAGCAGGGGTCCTATTCCACCCTGGGCCTTCCTTTTACTCCCTATACATCTAAAAAACTTTGTTTTTTGTTATCCTTTACTTGGGATGCCATTCTCAGCTCAATGGTAGTTTTGGCCCGTCTGTCTCCCTACAAGCATGAGCAGAGGAGGTATACTCCTCTTTGGTAATCTCTCCCCGTTTCCACTTTTTATATGCTCCCCTTTTAGCCCGTAGGCTGCCCTTTGAAATCAGCTTTCCTAAAGTCTAGCATTTTCACCCTACTGGTTACCTTACCCACTCGACATCTTATGATGAATTCTATTATTTGGTGATCACTGTCCCCCAGGTGTCCAATCATCTGTAGGTCCCCTATCATATCATCCCCCATTGCCAATACCAGGTCCAGTAAGGCGTTCCCCCTATTGGGACCGTGTACCTCCTGCGTCAGGTGGAGGTCCTGTACACAGGATAGGAACCTGCGTGAATGGTGGGACTTTGCTGTCTGCGTCTCCCAGCAGATGTCTGGGTAGTTTAGGTCCCCCATGACTACCGCCTTCTTAGTTTTTATGATCTCCAAGAGCTGCCTCAGGAGCCCCAAATCTAGTTCTTCCCCTTGGTGTGGGGGTCTGTAGCAGACCCCTACTACCAAATCCCTTTCTCCTTGCCCCCCCCCTGTAACCTAACCCACAATCCTTCTACTTTCTCCTCCTTCAATTCCATCTTGACGAGGGTCGATGTATATTGCTCATTGACATAGAGTGCAACCCCTCCCCCTTTTTTCCCCACCCTGTCCTTTCTGTACAGCCTATAACCCTCAATATGTACTGCCCAGTCATGGGAAGAATCCCACCAGGTTTCTGTTAGCCCTACTAAGTCGTAGGTGTTTTCTGCAAGCAGGACTGCTAGTTCATCCTGCTTGTTCCCCATGCTCCTAGCATTAGTATATAGGCACTTGAGCCCTGTGACTGGTGCCTTTGCTGCCCCCCCAGCTCTGATTCCCAAAGGGCCCCTTATTGCTTACCTGTGCTGTATTGCTGGCCGCCCCATGGATTGCAGTTTCCCGATGTTCTCCTTCAGGCTGGGCTGTCCTTGTGGGTGCCACATGATTTGGTGGTCCACGGCTTCCCCCGCTCTCATCTTCCCCTCCCCCTAATGTGCCTAGTTTAAAGCCCGCCAGAGGAGATCTGCCAACCTAGCATGTCATCCTCCTGCTGTACTCAGCCTTGGTGAGGCCACAGCTGGAGTTCTGCATCCAGTTCTGGGCTCCACAATTCAAGAAGGAGGTTGATAAGCTTGAGAGTCCAGAGGAGAGCCATGCACATGATCAGAGGGCAAGAGAATAGGCTTTATGAAGAGAGGCTGAGAGCCATGGGACTCTTCAGCCTGGAAAAGCACAGGCTCAGGGGGGACCGGGTGGCTGCTTGTAAGTAAATACGGGGTGTACATCAGGATCTGGGAGAATGTCTGTTCACCAGAATGCCCCAACAAAAAACAAGGACCAACAGTCAAACTCCTCCATGACCATTTTAAACTGGACATAAGGAAAATCCTCTTTACTGTCCAAGCCCCCAAGGCCTGGAATAGACTCCCTCCAGAAGTGGTGCAGGCACCTACTCTGGACTCTTTCAAGAAATACTTGGATGTTTATCTTGCTGGGATCCTTTGATCCTAGCTGACTTCCTGCCCCTGCAGCAGGGGGCCGGACTTGATGATCTTTAAGGTCCCTTCCAGCCCCAATGTCTATGAAACCTATGAAATCTCTTCTCCCTTGTCCAGGTAATGTCACCTGGTCATGGAAGGAGATGAGATTGGTCAAGCAAGGTATACCCACCACAAAACCATGCTGGCTATGCCTCAGGATGTTGGCATCAACCAGTTTGTCAAGAAGGGTCTTTGATAATTTTTTCCAAGATCTTCCCTTGGATAGAGGTCAGACTGATGGGCCTGTAGTTCCCCAGATCTACTTTCTTCCATTTCTTAAAGATAGGCACCACATTGGCCTTCTTCTAATCTTCAGGCACTTCGCCTGAGTGCCATGAATTCTTGAAGATCCAAGGCAGTGGCAAAACTAAGATGCTTGCCAGCTCCTTAAGTATCCTGGGGTATAAACTATCTGGGCTGGCTGACATGAGGTGTTCCTTAACATGGTCAACATTGTTGTTCTTTAACATGGTTGCGCAACACCACGCATGATCTAAGGTGTTCCTTATGATGGTCAACATTGATGAAGGGTAACAATTCTCCCTTGCTCTGGTTGTCCTGTACTATATGGAGCAGGGACATCCCTTGTGGCTGGTGAAAAACTGGTGCAAAATACCCATTAATTAGGTTGGCTTTTTCCTGAGCATTGGTTGTCAGTTGTCCCATATGGTTTACCAGGGATCCAATGTCACCTTTGCTTTTCCTCAGGTTCCCCACATATCTAAAAAGGACTTTTTATTATCCATGATACATGTAGCCAGTTGGAGTTCAGTCATATTCATAGTTTCATAGTTTCAGGGTCGGAAGGGACCTAATAGATCTTCTAGCCCGACCCCCCGCCAGGGCGGGAGAACAACCCAAAAACACAAACAAAACCACTCACCCTAAAAACAAAAACGGGACTCAAATGAGTCCAGCCAGGTAAGTATCCAGCCTCTTCTTAAAGATCCCCAGGGTAGGGGCCAGCACCACCTCCCTTGGAAGTTGGTGCCAGCTCCTAGCCGCCCTGACTGTGAAGTAGTTTTTTCGGATGTCCAATCTGTACCTCCTCTCCATCAACTTGTGCCCATTATTCCTTGTTATGCCAGCAGGGGCTAGGGGAAACAGCGTCTCCCCCAAACCCTTCTGGTTCCCCCTAGTGAGTTTATAGACGGTCACCAGGTCCCCCCTCAGCCTTCTCTTGTGGAGGCTGAATAGGTTCAAGTCCCGCAGTCTCTCACTGTAGGGTCTGCCCTGTTGTCCCCGGATCATGCGGGTGGCCCTCCTCTGGACCCTCTCCATGTTGTCCACATCCCTCCTGAAATGGGGCGCACAGAACTGGACACAATACTCCAGCTGCGGCCTGACCAGCGTCGCATAGAGGGGGAGGATCACCTCCCTGGCTCTACTCGAGATGCACCTGTGGATGCACGACAAGGTCCGGTTAGCCCTGCCAACCATGACCTCGCATTGTCGGCCCATGTTCATCTTGGAGTCAATAATGACACCAAGATCCCTTTCCGCCTCCGTGCTCTCAAGTAGGGAGCTCCCCATCGTATAAGTGTGCTGCTGGTTCCTACTACCCAAGTGCAGCACCCTGCACTTGTCCGTATTGAAACGCATCCTGTTCCTGTCTGCCCACCCCTGTAACCTATCCAGATCCTTCTGCAATCTCTCTCTCCCTGCTAGCGTGCTCACCTCCCCCCAAATTTTGGTGTCATCAGCGAATTTAAACAGGTTGCTCTCCACCCCAACATCAAGATCGCTGATGAAGAAATTGAACAGCGCAGGCCCCAGGACCGAGCCCTGGGGGACTCCACTACCCACCTCCCCCCAAGGGCATATGATAGGAATAATTTAGGGGTTTTGTCTATTGTAACTGATACAGTGAGACTTGTAATATTGCTTTTTTGGTTTAAAAATTAAGATAGAAATTGGTCAAAATAATTGTTTCCTCTCCCTCCAAAATATCAACTTGTTGTCACTACCCCAATCTAAAATACATTTTGAGTAAAACAAAACACCTGTTTTTGGGCAGGGGGAAGATGGAGGTAATTTTATTGGTTTTTGTGTTTCCAATGCAGCGCAAAATATTGAAGAAAGCCCTTTCCAGGAAGTAGTCAAAATGTTTTACAAAGCATTTATATATTCTATTCCTCCTTTCCTTCATTGAATCTTCCTTAATTCTATGTATTTTATTGATACCCCAACTTCCCCTTTCTCTGTCACTTTTCTGAAATAACAAAGCTATCCATCTCATTTATAACTAAAATCTGGATATCATCTTCAGCTTAGCTCCCCCTATCTCATATCTCAACTCAGAATATGCCTAAATCTTGGCGATGATATGTATACAGCATTTCTAAGACTTAGATTTTCCTTCTCATCCACTAAGGTGAAGTGGGCCTGGATGTGAGATTTGCATTGCAGTTTGATTCCCTCATTTCTCTTCCTCCTCTTTATTCACAATCTGCATTTAAAATAATGCAAATAATGCATAATAAAATGTCCCTTTGACTCCATCTAAAATGCTGCTTCAGTAGTAATATTTCTTCCTCAAGTTGCTTGAATCACATCACACTTAAAACTTTTATGGATCCTTTAGAATCGTAGAGAAGTAGGAACCGAAGGAACCTCCATAGATCATCTAGTCCAGTGGCTACCAACCAGTGGATCTCGATCCACCGGTAGATCTCGGAGCCTCTTGAGATAGATCTTAGAGCCTCTTGGAGTTGATCTAAGGCTGGGGTGGGGGGGCTGAGTGCCTATGTTCATGCACTCATGTGCCCCAGCCCAGCAGGTCAGTCCATCAGGGTGGGAAGGGGCAGGGGCTAGATTGTGGCCCCTGTGTGAGGGATAGTGTAGCAGAAGCAGGAGCAGGGTAAGTTGAGTGAGGCCCTGGCTGGGTGGGACTTACCTGCTGGGGAGGTGCACCCAAATAAATTTTACTCCCTCTGCCTCAATCTGAGCCCCCCTCCTTCCCTTCCCACAGACTTACCTGCTGGGTGGAGGGAGGGGAGTGGTGGCAGCAGCACATGTTAGATCTTGGGTTGCTTTTAAATGCCAAAGGTAATCTCCTACTTAAAAAGGTTGGAGACCACTAATTTATTCAACCCCCTGCCTGAGGCAATATTATCCCAGTCCAAATCCATTGTCTAACCTATTAGCAAAATCTTCACAGTCAACCCTGAGACAATCGCAAGACTGCAACCTAACTAGCCACAGGTAAAGCAGAGGGAACACAGCAACCAACATCCTGCTGTTAGAAAAGGTTGTTAAAATATACTCAAGGGGAGTGTCCAGAGGAGTGGGGACATGCACTGTGCAGCACTGAGCACCTGTCTACAGCTCTGTGCATGACACACACCACAGATGCAGGCATTCCCCACACTACTACATCACTGTTCAGGGTGAGAGGGGTTTGACCCTGGGAGATCCAGGAACCAAAAAACCCATACCTAAAAAGCAGGCCAGTTCATGTGGCGGTAGTGCTCACCACCCAAAACCAGTTCCTGGCTAGCTAGAGCCATGCTCCAGCTTCTGGCAAGGCTCGCTGCTACAGGATCACCATGGCTGTAGCTTCCAGAAGCCCTCAGGACCCCAAGTAAGGCTTCTGCAGCCATCGCTGCTCCCCTACACCACCTAGGGCAACATGCTGCACACCAGAACAAGTGTGGCATAAGGCATTCCCCAGAAACAAGTAGCAGTAGCACACATTGTGCCACTGCTACTTGTCCCTGGGGAAACACGATCCCACTCATGGGGTCATGTCCAAGAGATCCAAGGAAGAGATCCATGCTCCCTGCCACAGAGAAAGGCAAAAAACTCCACAGTCCATAGCAATCTGGCCAAGGGGTAAAATTCCTTCCTGACTTCAAATATGGAAATTTGTCTGACCCTGACCAGGAATCTCCACATGTTAGTCTCAGCAGCCTTGGTACATCCCAATCAAAATTCCTAGCTCTGGCTGCAGCCAACATCCAATGTGTCTGAGGAAGGCAAAATAACAATAAAAAGCAAACAAAAAATGCCCAAACCAAACCAAAACAACCAAACAAACCAAACAAACCCAAAAACCCCAACAACAACAACAACAACAAACACCTAGCATATTTAGCAGCAGGAAGGGGGGAAAAGTCCTTCCTGGCCCCATGTGGCAACCAGCAAAGCCTAAGATCAAAGAAAAAACCCATACCAGAAAATAGATATAGCCCATATCATAGCTTACCAATTTTTGTCCAACTTCTTCTGGAATACCTCCTTCTAACAGAGAAGACTCCTTCATTCCCCACCCCAATATCCATTTTAAACCTTTGCTGCAACTCCAATCTATTGGTCCATGGTTTACTTTTTTCAGCAAGAAATATAATATGCTTTCCCTCATGTTTATAGCAGTCATTCAGGTATTTGTAGACTGCTATTATGTCCCTTCTGAAGTGACTTTTCCACAAGATGAACATGCCTATTTCCTTCAGCCTCTGCTTATACCACTTGCCTTCCAAACTCTTCATTGCTTTGTCATCTACCTCTGGGCTGGGCATCTTTGTGTTTCAATATTATGCACTTTTGAATGGTTATAGTTGTTAATTCTTCAAGAATTAGAGGGAGACAAGAGGTAAAAAGAAATATATTCAAAAAGGATGTGGAGAAGCTTGAGAGAGTCCAGAGAAGAGCCACGTGCATGATCAGAGGTCAGGAAAACAGACCTTACGACGACAGGCTGAGAGCTATGGGGCTCTATAGCCTGAAAAAGTGCAGGCTCAGGGGTGATCTGATGGCAACCTATAAATTTATCGGGGTGACCACCAGTATCTGGGGGGACGTTTGTTCACCAGAGCACCCCAAGGGATGACGAGGTCAACTACTGCAAGACCGTTTCAAGCTGGACATAAGGAAGAATTTCTTTACTGTCCGAGCCCCCAAGGTCTGGAACAGCCTGCCATCAGAGGTGGTTCAAGCGCCTACATTGAACACCTTCAAGAGAAAATTGGATGCTTATCTTGCTGGGATCCTATGACCCCAGCTGACTTCCTGCCTTTTGGGTGGGGGCTGGACTTGATGATCTTCCAAGGTTCCTTCCAGCCCTAATGTCTATGAAATCTATGAAAACTATGAAAATATGCTTGCCACCTTATTATTTTTCTGCTAATTTTCTATTTTTATGCTAAGTTTCAAAACTAATTCTCCATTTTTATTTAATTAAAAATATACCATGTTTGCCAAGTGGATTTCCCTAAGATTTCCCAGTTCTAATTCAAATATTATACGTCATCATATCTCCATCAAATTTCAAATATGTTTCAGTAATTTCAATTTATTATTATAGAATCTTAATCGCAGCATTAGAGTTATGGATGAGATATCTCTAAGTCCTTGTTTTCAGATTCAACTTACTAGAAAAAAGTTACCCTCAGAGCTGAAATTTTATAGTTGTACCTAATTTGGAAGTTCATTCACATTCTCAAGTTTTGGTAAAATTCCATTTGGGTTGGTATTTAAATTTGCCAGGTATGTAAAAATGTGCTGACTTTTTCAAGCTTTCAAAGAGTGAGAACCAACCTTTTCAGCAGGCGTACCCCCCCCCCGCTGTGGGGAAAGGCCCCCGCCGGTACCTCCCGGTAAGATTTCCCCCCCCCGCCGGGGAGTCTTGGCTTTCCTGGTTTTTTCCCCTACAGGTCCAGAATACTCCTCCTTTGAGGTGGATCCAGCCTTCCATCCTTTATAGGTCTTTCTTTTTAGATGCAGGAGGTCCACTAGTTCCCTGCAGAGCCAAACAGGCAGCTGTGCCCTTTTGATGCCTTTCCTCTGAGATGGGATAGACATTGCTTGTGTTTCCAGGATCACTCCCTTGAGAAGCAACCACTCATCCTAAACTCCCCTCCCCTTTGGGTCACGGTCCCTGAAGTTGAAAACTTCTGCATTGCTGACTGACTTGCCAGCTTTACTGCAAATGGTGAAGGTGATCAGCTCATGGTCGCCGTCTCCCAACTTCCCTTTGATCGTTAGGTTGCTGGTTAAGTCATCCCCCCCGTTACCAGTACCAGGTGCTTTGCCTTTCATCAGTCCATCAGACTTGTTGAGTCAGATAGAGCTCATCCACGCACATGAGGAAGCTTTGCAACCATTCGGATGTGGCCGAGTGCTCTTCCCACAAGATGTCTGGGTAGTTGAAGTCTTCCATGACAACCATGCACTGGGAATGCGCAGCCTCAGCCAGTTCTCTAGCGAATTCCTGGTTGAGCTCTTGATCCTGGTTAAGAGGTCTGTAGTAGACTCCCACCATTGTGTCCCCTGTGTGGTAATGGATTTTAACCCAGAGAGTCTCCAGTCATCCACCCTGAGTGCCAATGTCAGCTTGCAGGGACACATAGCTTTCCTTGACAGAGAGCTACACTACCTCCCCTTTTGTCCACATGATTTCTCCTGTACAAGGTATAGCCATCTATACCTGTGGCCCAGTCATAGGTGGAGTCCCACCAGGTCTCTGTTATCCCTGTGAGATCATAGATTGTTTAGCAGGAAGACTAGTTCCTACTGTTTATTCCCAAAGCTCCTGGCATTGGTGTACAGGCATGTAAGTGTCCCATTGGGGGCCCTTACCTTCCCTTCACATCATTATGGGGCTGGGGTAGGGGTGGGTCCCCTTAAGTGCCTTAGCCTGCTGGATTTGCAAAAATTGCCCAGTGGGCTTGTAGCAACGGTAGTTTCCACATCTCCCAGTGGGCTTATTTTAAAGCCAAGCAGGTCAGCAAGTCTGACTGAGAAGAGCCTCCTCCCCAGCGCAGTGAGATGAAGGCCATCCCTTCCCAGCAGACCACTGCCTCCGTCACCAAAGAGTGGACTCTGATTGTGGAAGACGAAGCCTACATGATGACACCAGCACCACAGTCTTTGGTTGACTACCTCAATCCTCCTCTCCCTCCTCAGCCCATAGCCCAAAACCAGGAGGATTGAGGAAAACACCACCTGTGTCCACAACCCCTTAAGCCCTGCTCCCAAAGCACTGTAGCACCTCATGACCCAGCTGGGATTGCTCTGAGCTGTGTCATTCATGCCCACCTGGATAAGAAGCATAGGGTAGTGATGAGTTTTGGGATCCTCTCGGCCACGTCCCGGATATGGGCTCCCGGGAAGCAGCAGAACTCCTAGGCTAAGGGGTCAGGGTGACAGACTGCAGCCTCAGTCCTGCTCAGGAGGGAGTCTCCCATGACTACCACTGTATGAGCAGCCTTAGCGAGAGCAGGGACAGTAGCAATAGGTGAACCTGCATTGCCTGCTGGAGCTGGCAGCTCTGCAGGCTCTACTGGGGCTGCAAGAGGCTCATACCTGTTACAAAGCTCCAGAGGGGAGGGAACCTTGGTGCAGTGGGCCCTGGGGCCATTGAGCACCTTGATCCAACCCCCTGGCTGGACAGTATGGGAGATCCCCAAGCCCTCCCTTGTCCTGGAAGGTGACCTTGATCTACCCTTCACCTGCAGGGGGCGAAGAGCCTGGCAGTAGGAGTCAATCTCCTGCTCACCTTCCCTGATGGCATGCAGTCTCTGGACTGAAGCTTGGAGCTCCTCTATCTGACACCCCAGAAACTTCAAAGTGGAGCAGACCTTGGAAGGGGAGGTGGCCATGCTCTTGGTCCCATGTGCCTGGAAATGTGCCAGGCAGCCCCTGCAGCCAAGAGCCAGAGGCTCCATCTGCCTCGAGCCCAGAACCATGGGTTCCATCTGGGTGGAGACCTCTGAGGTGCCAGAGAGAGGCCACAGACTCCAAGGGGACCTTCAGGGTGCAGCATATGCCAATCTGCATTGTGCCACTGGTAGTCCAGCTATTGATGGGACTGCCTTCCCTAGGGCTCACTGGGAGGGCCACAGGCCCTCCCACTCACCATTCTATTCAAACTTGTGTGCTAAACTCATGTGCCAGGCCCAGAAGCACTGCTGTTTGTGCATCCTGTTCACAAGGCTCCCTGGAGGGCTGGGCAAAGCAGGAGCTGGGGGCGGGGGGCGCGGGAGGAGTGTGACCCTCCTCAACTCCACTCAGCTGCCTCCCCACAGCTGGGCTACATCCCTTGTCCCTCCTGGCATGGGTCCCTGCTTACCTGCCATTAGGCTGGGGCTCATCAGGGGTGCAACAGCCTTCTACCCATGCATCTTGCACCAGAGCTGGGATCAAAGTTCAGCTTCTGCCATTGCTGGGCCCTTTTTAAACTGTGCACGTGCTCAGAAGGGCCCACTGGTGCTGCACCACTCTCAGGGGGCTAGGGGGTCCCTCCCCCCACTGGAGGGGATAGGTGAGTGCCCCCCTGTTTCACACACTGGGCTGCACTGGTTACATGGCTCCCTGGAAGGCTAGGCCAAGTAGGAAGGTGGGGGGGCATGACCCTCCTTGGCTCCACTCAGCTGTCTTCCTGCAGCTGGGTTATGTCCCTTGTCCCTCCCACCATGGGACCCTGCTTACCTGTGGCCAGGATGGGTCTCATTGGGGGTCCTGGGGTCACTTGAGGGATCCTGGAGGACCCAGGGCTCATGGGGGAACAATGGACTTCCACCTATGCATCTCGCACCAGAGCCAGGACCAGATGTTGTTTATGCAGTAGGAAAACCAAGGAACTAATATTTGTGGGCAGAATGCACAACAACTGGACTAAACTTTGGAATAAAATGTCCTTAAAAATTATGAAGTTGCCTGTCTAAACAGCATTTTTACTGAGCAGATCAAACATCCTGGATTAGCAGCAAGGGACAGGGTACCCAAGTTACTTAATGTTCAGTCATGTATATAATACCTGGATTCAGGAAGCAAGTGTATTTTGTACTAATCTTACAGTAAATAAGGAAGATGTACCCAGCACAAAGACCTCTAGATTCCTAACACTAACAACATTTAAATTTGGGGGGGGGGGGGGGGGGGAGAAAATCACTCTTAAAAGCATGTAATACCAGGGCAAGCTGAATTCTATACAGACTAAGTCATTCATAAGTCAAGTACTGAGCCCTAATCAGTATATCAGATCGGATTCAAAAAAATGGTCTGGTAACAGAATGTGTTTATTCATTTTCCAGGAGCATATCATACAGTGGACTACCACCGGAGGACTTTCTTCACCACAATATACAATGCAAAGATCAGTGTATATACCCAATCATCTGAATCCATGGATCTTACTCACATCTAACACAAAAGGGAACACCTTATCAAATGCATGGAAACTATATGGAACAAACTCAACTACAACATATACAAGAATGACCTTTGACGTGACAGTGATATAGAACAGTAACATCCAATCACCAATGCAAGAACCACTACATTTCTGACATCATAGTCCTCACTGTCAAGGGAAATTAAGCAACAACTTTAAAACACAGCCTTGGGTACAAACATTAGTAACTTTTCTGGACACCAAAAAACACTCTCAATAAACAAATTATTTTTCAGCTCATCGTGGCTGAACTTGCCTGATTCTTCTGTTAATCTGTCCTCCATGGATAACAGCATTCCATCCTTTTGAATTTAGATATATTTACAATATCAGATTAAATATAACAGCTACTTTTTATTTTGTCTACAAGTACTTCTGGTAACTCCTTTGCTCTCAAGTTTACTATGCACTCTTTTTTTTAAAAGCAAACAGGATGCATTAGCCTAATGTGGTTAAACAATAATTGTTTCAACTGATATTGAGGCTTTATCTACTTCTGACCCAGATGCCCCCCCCCCCCCCCCCCCATCTCAAACTACGAACTTGGTCCAATAAAGTTAATAAGCATATTGTGCTTCTTGCTCTTGTTTTCTAGACCATCCTAGCAAGTATGTTACACTAATGTTAATTGTGGCGGAGTGTAGGAAAAAAATGCCTAGATAATATGTTACACTCCTCAATAATGATCCAGAAGATTTGCATACTTAGCAGAGTTAACCAATAGGAAAAGGTAATTATAAAAAGAGCATCTGAATTCTTCTCAGACCTTGAGTATCTACCTTAGGATTAGAAGGGTCCTTTAAAGTAAAGTAATCAGCCAGAACCAGTTCAAGGGTAGATGACAATTATGCTTTGAAAGAACAAAGTATGGCACACTTTTTTTTAAAAGTCTAATAATTATAACAACTGCCAAGAAGTTGGAAATCTGGAAACTTCATTTTCTTCAGATATTTCAAACCATCAGCATCTCCTACCTACCCCAAGAATGAGCTAATCAGCAAAGTAAAGGCTAATTTGTGAATCTGGGTTTGTTTGTTTTTTTGATAATTTAATCAACATGGGTGGGGCCAGTACTA
The DNA here is from genome assembly GCF_000455745.1 of Alligator sinensis. Taxonomy (NCBI): domain Eukaryota; kingdom Metazoa; phylum Chordata; order Crocodylia; family Alligatoridae; genus Alligator; species Alligator sinensis. The sequence goes on from NW_005843007.1 coordinate 278,490, forward strand.
AATGTGTTTTGCTTGAACTGAAGTCTGTCAGAGGATATTAGAGGTACTCAACCATGTCTATCCACAAATTTTACTTTGCCGGAGGCAGGCAGAGCCTCTAAAGGAGATTCTAGCATAGAATTGATTATGGTCAATGCAGAAAGTTGTGAAGTGGAAGAGGAAGATATTTGATTATCTCTACTTAGTCCAACACCACATTATTTTTATAACTTCTCTTGAGCCATAGCAGTAACTGCAAGCTACTGTTCAGAAATGACCATGATCTCCTTTTTGCAGATCAGTAAGGTAGGAAAATGAGAGAAGTAGGCATTACTCTCATACCCCCTTTAGTTTAGTACTGGCTACAATTGCCAAACCCCTTTGTGCTATAGAAAAAAGGAGGAAGCTCCTGAATTTCAATAATTTCCAACTTAACAATGGAGGCAGTACAGCTTCCATTTTCAAGTTAAGCACAGGAAGAAACAGAGTTCTTTTGTGATCCTTATAACATGGGGACTTCAGGTATGACAACATGTATCAAACACACACAACTAATGTGCTGCAAGCAATTAGCTCCCCCCAAAAATGCAGTCAGGGATTACAACTTCATCATCTCAGATGACCTCATCAAAATCTTTTTCAAAGCAAGTGGAACTATAACTAACAACAAGTACTGCCGTGTGAAGGTGAAAGTCATGAAAGTAATCGTCTCCCAAACATAAGCTGAAGACTTTCATAATATTGTAGCAGCAATTATTCACTGTCTTCTCTATAGCAATTCTCTTGTATTTGAAGATTTGTCAAATCCCTCCACATATATGTACTTTACACTGTTGTATCTAGAGAAAAAGATAATTGGCTTGTTTGGCAATCAGAAAATTGCCCTTCACCTGGTACAGATTTAAGCCTGCCAGCCTATCCCAACTGTTATCATTCCTGTCAGTTAGCAACCTTGATAATGACTAGGTTCTGTCAGTTAAGGCTATTACTCAAAGACCCTTGTCTTTAAGAACAATCTAAGAAACCTTAATGAGATGAGAAAAGGTAATAAACTGACAGTTTCTACACAAATTAGCAGACATGCTTAAATCAGCTTAAGCAATGCCTCCAATACTGAAATTTATGGGGTTGTCATGTTAAATTGCTATTTTGAAGGCTGCAGTACTTTCCTAAGAACTGCCCTATAATCAGATGAAACAGGAGAAGGTGACCAAATGAAAGGATGACCATTCTTCCATGTTCTACAATACCTGTGTGAGGGGAAAATAATAGAGGTACTATCATTTTGCAACCATGGCCTATCCCCCTAGGAGTGGGTCCATTCTCCTAATTATACACAGCCAGGAAGCACTCAAAGGGCATGTCTCCATGATTAGGGACATGCATTTCTCAGGGGACAAACAGAGTAGCATTTCTCCGGGAAACGCCTGAGCATGCACACTCTGAGGCAAACTGCTCTGGGTGGGATAGGGGAAGCTGGGGCCAGCACCTGGGCTGGTCCCCAGCAGCCTTACCTGGGGCCTGAGGGACCTATAGGGGCTGCAGCCATGGCAACCTAGCAGTAAGGATCCTGGCCAGCAACTGGAGTGTGGCTGCAGCTGGCCAGGATCCAGATTTGGGCAGCACATACTGTTACCACATGCACTACCCTGTTTTATTAAGGCATGGGTTTTTTTTGTCACCAGGATTTCCCCGTGTAAAAAAAAAAAAAAAAAAAAAGACTGCAAATTAGCAGTGCTGGGAAATCCTGCATGTGCGGCACAAGTGGTGCCACAGACAGGTTTGTGGGGATGCATACTGCACATCTGCACTCACTCGGGCACGTGCAAAGGGAGCATCCACACAAACACACGTGTGTATCTTGCAGCATCTCACAGCCATTTGAGACGCTGCAAGAGTTCTCTCATTCCTGCATATGACATTACCTGTGCTGCAAATTTGCAGCACGGAGGCATAATTAGACCCCTGGGGTAAAAAAACAAAACAAAAAAACAAAACAAAACAAAGCACATCAGAAAAAATTGGGGCAGGGCACAGTGCAGGACAATGCCCTAAGGCAATTGGAGGCTTGGTCCTCCACAGAGACTGTCTGGTAGGCTGCCAGAGTGTCTCTGTGGTTGGCCCTTTCCCTGGTGCTGAAGCATACTGCCTGCAGTGACTGGGACCTGGGCTCCATGACAGGTAAGTAGTGGGTGGGGGGAGTTGGAGGAGCAGGGGGGACTACTGAGGGTGTGGGGCACCATGGGGGGCAGCTTGGGAGAAGTGGGTCTGCCAGCCACCCCCCTGCATGGCTCCAGCCCCACCGCTCAGCCCGTGGCTGGGTACAGCCCCCTGCTTGCCTCCCTGCTCAGCTGCAGCCCTCCACTCAGCCCACATCTGGCTCCAGCCCCTGTGCTCAACCCATGGCCAGGTGCACCCCCTGCTCACCTCCAGGCAGCTGCAGGCTGTCACCAGGAGGTGAGCAGGGGGCTGCATCTGCCTGCAGACTGAGCAAGGGGGCAGGAGCCAAGTGGGGAAGCTGTAACTAAGCAGGAAGGCAAGCAAGGGGCTGCACAT
>NW_005843007.1:281036-288822 GCF_000455745.1 Alligator sinensis
TGGGGGGGGGGGGCTGGAGCCGAGTGCGAGCTGAGCAGGGGGCTGTTGCTGAGCAGGGAGGTGAGTAGGGGACTGCACCCGGCCATGGAGGTGAGCAAGGGGGGGGCCTGGAGCCATGCAGAGGGGGTGGCCAGCAGACCCACCCCTCCTGAACTGCCCCCAATGGCCCCTTGCACCCTCAGCAGTTGCCCCCCATCCCTACTTACCTGGAACAGAGCCCAGGGCCCAGTTGCTGTGACCCCTGTGAGGGGCAATCCATGCAGTGTGCAGGGGGGTTGCACCCTGAGAGGGACAGGGACCCACCCCTCCTAAGCAGCCCCCCCCCATAACACCCTCCTCCCTCCCACTCCCCCCACAAGCCCCCCAAAAAACCCAGAAACCCCTCACCCACATTCCTGGCCCTGTGGGGTGGGAGTGAAGGGAATGGGGGGGGGGGGGGGTAAGATGTGGGTTTAGAGTGAGAGGCAAGGGAAGGGGCATATCAGTATTGCTCAATGCTGCATACCCTGGTGAGCCAAGTGGGTAGGGGCAGCTCTGATTTTTCTATGAGAGAGAAGCCCAAAGTCAGTGCCAAACTGGATAGATAATTAGAATTGATTTTATTATGATGGAGGCACTGGTAGGCTTTCAAGTTGCTTTAGAATTGTAAATATATAAAACACTGCCCAACTGATCTCGCTCTCCCCCTATATAAAATTAGCATGGTCTTCTGTTTTAAATTGTGGAGGAACATGGATTTTGGGGTATTTCAAAGAGTGAATTTGGGAATTTTTTTCAGATTTTGCAGGTTTTAAATAGGGAACACCAGAATTCCTGCCAGTGAGGTAAGTTGCAGGACTCAGGCAGAACAGCATGATCAGGGCTAACACCTAGGACCCAGGTGCAGGTGGCTGACCTCCCGACCTCTTGGGGCCAGGAGAACATGCTTTGACAGTTCAAAGCAGGCCACTACATGGGAACATCTTCTGAGTGATAGCTGCCCAGATGGTTGGGCAGGAGCACACATCTCAGTAGTGCCGCACAAAGGCAACTGTGCAGCCACAGCCCACTGGCAGCTGGACCAGAGGGGCAGGTGCCTCTACTGGCTGTGCAGTCTCCATCCAGGTCAGGTAGGCATGCAGCCTTGAGGCCATATTCTGTTGCAGGTGGCAGCAGGTCACAGCCAGGCAGCAGCCCCCACAGCCAGGCAGATGCAGTGGGTAGAGGTTGCAGGGAACTCTCAGAGCTGCTTCAGCAGTCCAGCTGCCACAAGGGCTTGTGACCCCAGATACCAGCTGGCCAGTCCTCAGAAACTCCTTTCTATTTGTAATATTTAAATACGGTGGGCCCTAAGGCCCACCTGGCTAGCTATTAGCTCCTATTGTATGGGGGCTAATGGGTGAATACTACAACAAAATACTTGGGAAAACAAAGGAAAAAAAAACCGCGACAGCAGTGGCATGAGGGGCAAAGGGTCAAAATGAGTGTGCCTGAGGGGGACATGGAGCAGAGCACCCTGGGCTGCACCCACCAGTCCTCAAAGGCATCCAAGGAGCTGGTGGACACTGCTCACTGGTGCAGTGCCCAGAGACATGCATGGACAAGTGAGAAGAAAGCTCTGCCCCCATATTGGGGGATGCAAGAAGTTTTGTGGGGGCATCTTCCCCCCAAGAAGGTTCCTGCCCTGCCACTGCTTCACATGAAGGTGGAGAAAACAATAAAGAGGCCCAAAAATATACAATGGGACTGGTGAATTTAATAGAGGCAGGCTGGAGTTGTGAGGCAAATTTCAGGGCGGGGGAATGGGGCTGAAGCTTAATCATTATCCAAAACTGTTCTGGAGGCAAGAAAAGGAGTAGCAGAAAGGGAGTAGCAAAGAGGCACTGCTGAGCGGGTAGACAACACATCCTCCTCTGCTCACCACAAGCAGGAGGATTGGCTCTATTCTTCAGAGTTGTGACTTGTAAAGTACCATACACATTTTAAAGTCCTTATTTTATAAACACAAATGTGAAAAAGGGCTATTTTGATAACAAGAAAAAGTACAGATTAAATAGGCCATCTCAATGAGTGGAGCAACCAGGGCCAGCCTTCGGGAAAATGGCACTCTAGGCAAACTTGTATTTTGCTGCCCTTTATTTAAGTATGTAGTAGTATTAGCCAAAGTTTTAGAAAGTAAGCCCCAGGGGGAGCTGGTGGGCTAGATCAGGTGACTCACTTTGCCATGGGTAAGCACCACTGCTGCTATTTGGGAGCAAGGCAGATGGGTTGGAGCAGGTGCCACCCAACCCAAGGTGCCCGGCCTGGGCCTCCTGAGCAGCCACTGAGTGCAGGCTGCACGTGTGTCTACACCTGTGTGGTGTCCACCTGCTCTGGGAAGGCAGTTGCTCGCATCACCTACCCATAAAGTTAAGCCAGGCAGTGTTACACATATGCAATAGATACATTTTAAGTGCTACTCCTCAATACTTCCAAGAGGATTTGCTTTCTGTTTCATGAAAGGTTAGAGGAAGAAAGGCAGAAAAGTATGCTCCTTCCTGTCCCAGCAGGTGTTTTTTTTCCTAAAAGCCAAAAACTAGGTAACACTTAAAGTTATAATACCCAAAATGTATGTATGTATGTATGTATGTGCACACACATGCACACTTCAGGGGAAAAATAAGTATGCAAGTAGGATGCAGGAGAAAAAGAGGAATGCAACACTGAACATCAATGAATATTTTCTTGAGCTGTGTACTAGAAAAAGAATAATTCTAAAGGACTAGTCAAAGACTTTGGTTTTGATTAAAGAATATTAGTATTTTCAAAATCTTAATATGAATAATTTAGTTCCAATTCATTTATAAAACCAAACAACTGTCCCTTCATTAAATTTTAATTCAACCAAAAAACCCCCCACAAAACCATTATTTTTTTTTTTTTTTTTAATTTTGAACATGGTATTCATTCACATGAATGGCAGCTGCACTAACCAAAAAGCCCCTAGAAGACTGCTAGGGCAAACTACTAATTAATGTGTGTCTGCCAAAATGACCTTTACAACCTCTCTGTGTGCATGATCTAGATATAAGTGAATCTACAATAGGTCCTGACACAAAGTACTATGATCTACTGTGCTATTTTGCAGATTAAACTACAGAAAGCTTAAATAAGGTTCCCTACTAGAGTAGTTTTATTTTGTCAGTAACCTGCATGCTATAAGCTCCCCCTTTAGACTGCTATGAAGACCTTAATGACTACAAATTATACCAGTAATTGTGCTAAACAGCATAACATAATGCTTCATCACCTACGGGTGTGCATATTAAGATTAAGTAAGGTTATTTTTATATCATTCTCTAGTTTGGTAATCAATTTTCCCAAAATATTTTCTTCACATCAACATGTTACTCATGTGTCCTTGTAACAGAATCCTGCCCCTGGGGCTCGGGACAGACATTCAAAAAGCCTGAACCTGAATTGATTCAATTTTTGCAGGTTAGTCTAACCTGGCTAGGCTAAATCAGTTTTGTAACCAGACAGACACCCCAGAGATGCAGGCACATGCCTGCAGTGGCTCAGGCTAGAAGCTGGGGGGCAGACCTTCTCCTTTGTTGAGCATCCAGGGTTCAGGTGGCTTATGGTGCTCGTGGCCCCATCCTACTGTTGAGCCCCAGCTCAAGTCTGGGATCGTGCCCGGTATGCAAAGGCCAATAAAGATACCAGGGGTGAAAGTATAAAGATTTATTGCTAGCAATACAAGGTGCAAGCGGAATAATTTCACGTAACAAGCACACAGATTCTTAATTCTAAGCATCTTTTATACAGGAGTATGGGACCTTCATAAGCATTCTTGTTTGCTACTTGGTTATAAGGGAGTGACGCAAGGAGTTCTTTACTGAGCATGTCTCTATACCTGTGTTTTAGCTATGTATCTCATTTCCATACATGTATGTTTCATTAGCATACTTTCTCCCCACCCAGGGGTGTGATTCTCAATATTCAAATCAGCTCTTTGCCCTAGTCCTCTGATTCTGCTTTTGTTTTCAAGCCTCCTTTATCTAAGACTGTCTCCTCCTTATCATTGCAGATGGGCATTAGTTACATAACAGAGACTTTTGCTTGGGCTTTGTATAGTGGTTTCTAGATCAAACCTGACAACCAGGCTCCAGCAGGATACTGTGATTAGCCTAGCAGGCAATTGATAACAGTGTTTATCTCCCAATTAAGAAAAAAAGAGGGACATTACCAGGTACTTGTTGATTCTGCCTGTTGATTCTACCTGTTAATTCAGCAGGGATCATAGCCAGCTGCTAGTGATCATAATTCATAGTGATCTGCTATCTAATACACAGACACTTCCTCAGCAAAGCAGAGGGCAGTGAAGGGGAAAGGGAAAGTAGCCCAGTCTCTGGAGCTCTAGTGAGGGAACAGAGTGGAGGGGCCTTCCCTGCTGTGGAGCGGAGAGCCCTGCCCAGCCCAGAGAGAATGCCAGGATGCTGGGGCTGTCTGGTTTATCTTAAACAAGGAAGGGGTCTGTGACAGACATTGCATAAACTGGTTTGAGCAAATCAGTTAAGTATGATACTACAGCCAACCTGGTTGAATGAAACTGGTTTGAGAATTCTCAAACTGGTTTATATGCACTGGACATCTGTTCTGTTCCAGTTTCTGATCTCACAGTTTGTTTGTGTGTGTTGTCTGTCCCTAGCCTGGGCATGGCCACCATGTCTCCCTACTAGCTGCAATAATCCTGTCCCCTTCTCTGGCTTTCCAGGGTACTCACCCTGTCTTTGTCTATCATGCCTTAATGTTATTATGCATGACAAGGTTCTTTGGGTGAATCTGGTATCTTTTATTAGACCAACTTAAATAGATGGAATACATTTTAGCAAGCTTTCGGTTTTAAAACCCTTTGTCAGACCGCGGAAATCTCTGCAGTTGATGTGTGCTCTTCCTGGATGGAATGAATAATAAAGAAGCCAGAGGCTAGGCTGGTATGCATGCTAGACAGGTAGTCTGTGAAGATGTAAACTGAGAAGCCTTGTTGTGGTCCACTCTGCCCATCATCAGGCTGCCATTATCTGACCCAATCCTTCAGTTCAACTGCCTGAACAAGGAATCTTATTTCCCCCCCCCCCATTTTCAGCCAACTCACATTCCTAGTCCTTCTCTGTCTCTTACTGTGCAAGATCCATGGCCTTGTCCGTGTCAGGCCTCTGGAATGCAGATCAAAAGTGTAAAGTGCCACATTGGCACTTCGCTATAGCCTCCTATCTCCCCTTTAGCCAGTTGATGTAGTCAACAGTTTGGATCAGTTTGTTAAAATGCAGGTATGCCTGTATTTTTGGCTAACAAAGTGCAACTCCTCCTGCCCCCTTTTTTTTTTTTTTTTTCCTAATTCTCACAGGGATAATCTAATACACTTGACATAAAAGTTCATCCTCAACTAATGTGATGGGAAGTGGTTGGTAAGGAAGATCCGGAGAAGTCAAAAAGAGAAATAAGATTCCTTGTTCAGGTAGTTGAACTGAAGGATTGGGTCAGATAATGACAGCCTGATGATGGGCAGAGTGGACCACAACAAGGCTTATTCTGGTTTCTAATGGCAGCCTCCCAAATCTCCCCTCCCAACCCAAATCAGCCTGCCTCCCACCCACTGACTTCTCAGTTTACATCTTCACTGACTACCAGTCTTGTATACTGCTGATTTCCATCTCTGAAGCCTAAGAGAGCCTGGAAGCACCTTTAGAAACAGTGAATGGAGCTGAGACTACTTGGCTTCAAGTCAAAGAGCTTCAGCCTAGAGAAGGAAGGCTGCTGAGAGCCTCCCGACAGCCCCTGTGGGATGAATCTGAACCAGCAGGATGGATCTGCCTCTAATTGGGACTCCAAAACTTAATAGAACAAGAGCATGGCAAAATAAAGTGCATTAAGAAGTACAAAAGATAATGCTAGAAAGTATTGCCCTTGTTAGCTACACAAAACCATAGGGAAATGACTAGTGTTAAGTATACTGAAAGGGCATATGGGGAAGAGGAAGAAGGAATCATGCTGATGTCCATTCTAATTAATTATTTGTTAGCTTTCTTCAGGTCAAGTTCCCTTCCTCCTCGCCCTTAGAGTAAAACTCTCTTTTCAAGATCCTGAATGATATGTTCATGAATTGGAAAATATCACTAATTGAGAGAGACAGATAAGTTCATTTTCTAGGTTTAGGGGTGGATGCTAGAAGTTTATAACAGGTTTTCAGAAAACCCGTCTGAAAATGTACCTACGGTGTTTTCTTAAACCTGAAGAACATATGAGATTTTGACAAGCATCTACATGACCAGGATTTTGCATTTATCCTTATTGAAATTCATGAGACGGCATTTGGTCCAGTCCTCCAATTTGTCTAGGTCTCTCTGAATTCTAGCCCTACCCTCCAGCATATCTACTACTCCCCCATCTTAGTGCTATCCATGAACTTGCTGAGGGTACACTCATAAAATCATAGACAATTAGGGTTGGAGGGGAACTCAGGAGGTCACCTAGTCCAACCCCTCTCAAAACAGAACCATCTCCAACTACTTCATCCCAGCCAAAGCTTTGTCTAGCTGGGTTTTGAAAACCTCCAAGGATGGAGCTTCCACCACCTCTCTGGGTAACCTGTTCCAGGGTTTTACTACTCTTCTAATGATAACTTCCCCCTAATATCTAACCTAAACTTCCCTTGCTGCACCTTAAGACTGTTGTTCCTTGTTCCGTCATCTGCGGCCACCGAGAACAGTCTAGTCCCATTATCTTTTGAACTCACCTTCATGTAGTTGAAGGCTGCTCTTAAGTCCCCTCAGTCTCCCCTTCTCTAGACTAAGTAATCTCAGTTCCCTCAGCTTCTCCTTAGGAGTCATATGCCCCAGCCCCCTCACCATTTTTGTTGCCCTCCATGGGATTATCTCCAATTTGCCCACATCCTTTCTGTATTGGGGGGCCCAGAACTGAACACAGTACTCCAGATGTGGCATCACCAGTGCTGAAACAGGGGAATAATCACTTCCCTTGACCTACTGGCAACACTCAGACTAATGCAGCCCAGTTTGCTATTAGCCTTCCTAGCAACAAGGGCACACCGTTTGCTCATATTCAGCTTATTATCCACTGTAACCCCCAGATCCTTTTCTGCAGAGCTGCTGACTAGCCACTCAGCGCCCAGCCTGTACTGGTGCATGAGATTGTTCTATCCTAAGTACAGGATTTTACACTTATTCTTGTTGAACCACATGAGATTTATTGTTGGGACAATACTCCAATTTGTCTAGGTGTCTTTGAATCCTAACCCTATCCTCCAGAGTATCTACTACTCCCCACAGCTTGGTGTCATCTAAAAACTTGATGAGGGTACAAACTTGCCATCCTCCAGGTCATTGATGAAGATATTGAACAAAACCAGCTCCAGGACTGACCCTTGGGGCACTCCACTTGATACTGGCTGCCAACTAGATATCAAGCCATTGATTACTACCCATTAAGCTCAATGATCCAGCCAGTTTTCTATCCACTATACAGTCCATTCTTCCAACATGGACTTCCTTAGCTTGCTTGCAAGAGTATCAAAAGCCTTAAGTCAAAGTATATCACATCCACTGTTCTCCTCACATAGAGCCAGTCATTTCATCATAGAAGGCAATCAGGTTTCTCAGGTATGAGTTCTGAAGTCTTAGGTAAAAAAAAAGGCATTGAGTACTTCAATCTTTTCTGCATCATCTGTCACTAGGTTGCCTCCCCCATTCAGTAAGAGACCCACACCTTCCCCGATCTCCATTTTCCCGCTGACCTATTTGTAGAA
>NW_005843007.1:288832-289875 GCF_000455745.1 Alligator sinensis
TTAACATTCATATCCCTTCCTAGCTGCAACTTCAACTACACTTCAGTCTTCCTGATTTCATCCCTGCATGCTGAAGCAATCATCTTGTACTCCTCTCTCATTATTTGTCCAATTTTTCACTTCTTGTAAGGTTCCTTTTCGTGTTCTCTCTCACTGAAGAGGTCCCTGTCCCTGCTAATCCAAGCTGGTCTTCTGCCATACTTGCTAGTCTTCCTGAGCATTGGGATGGTTCATTGCTGTGCCCTCAGTAAGGTTTCTTTAAAGTATAACCAGCTTTTTTGGACTCCTTCCCCCGGTCGGACTGGCCTCCCAGGGGATCCTGCTCATCAGTTCTCCAAGCGAGTCAAAGTCCACTTTTCTGAAGTCCAGGGTCCATACTCTGCCACTCTCCTTCCTTCCCTCAGGATCTTGAACTCTACCATCTCCTGGTCACTGCTGCTGAAGTTGCCCTGCATTTCTACATTTTCCACCAAGTCTTCCTGTTTGTGAGCAGCAGATCAAGAAGAGAATGGCCCTTACTTGGCATCTCTAACACTTGCACCAGGATATTGTCCCCAGCACTCTTCAAAATCTTCCTGGATTGCTTGCGCACTGCTGCATTGACTTTCCAGCAGATGCCAGGGTGGTTGAAGTCACCCATGCGAGCCACATCCTGCGATATGGAAATTTCCACTAGCTGTTTGAAGAAAGCATCATCCAACCTCATCTTTCTGGTCTTGTGGTCTATAGCAGACACCCACCATGACATCACCCTTGATGCTCTCCCCTCTAACCTCAGTCGGTTGAAAGTCTTTGTGTTGGAGTTAGAGGAGAGATCCAGTTCCATGCTCTAAGCAATCATCCAGCTCTTTTACATAGAAAGAAACTCATCCTCTTCTTCTCCTTTTGCTGTCATAGATGCTAGGGTCGGAAGGGACCTCAATAGATCATCGAATCCAACCCCCTGCATAGGCAGGAAAGAGGGCCGGGTCTAGATGACCCCAGCTAGATGCATATCCAACCTCCTCTTGAAGACCCCCAGGGTAGGGGAGGGTATCACCTCC
>NW_005843007.1:290936-299291 GCF_000455745.1 Alligator sinensis
GGGTCCTCCTTCCTCCCCTTCTTGAAAATGGGGACCACATTGGCCCTTTTCCAGTCCTCCGGGACCTGGCCTGTGCGCCACGAGCATTCAAATATTCCCGCCAGTGGCTGTGCAATGTTGGCCAGTGCCTTCATTACCCTTGGATGGAGCTCATCCGGGCCTGCCAACTTAAAGGCATCCAGTTCCTCCAAAGTGATTCTTCACCATCTCAGGGTCTATGCATGGTAGTCTGGCGCCCTGCTGCTGCGCCTCTACAATTCCAGTGAGAGGCTTGTCTTGCCCTTCACTTAGGAACATTGAGGCAAAGAACTCATTGAGGAGTTCAGCCTTGTCCCCCCTGTCCGTCACCAATTGCTTCTGCCCATTTAGCAGGGGTCCTATTCCTCCCTGGGCCTTCCTGAATAGTTTATACCCATCCATGACAGTCCATATACATACATGCATATACACATATCTGTCTGTCTGTGTGTGTCACACACAGATGCAAACAAAAACTTTCCACTAATACATGAAGAAGGGAGAAAGGGAATAAAGAATGCAGAGTCACATTTTACTTTAAAAATGACACATGATCCTATATCAAAATTAGCAAGATATAGGATTATTTATGAACATGAATAAATATGCCCAAGAAGGTGCAAAGCAAATTTACAGAACAGGGAGAAGAATCAAACTGGTTAGGATATAATACTTGTTCCCAATTCCACACAAAACTTGAAGGAGATTCCCAAGTAGCACAGAGGAAAATCAGTTTGTGTGGTTTATGAATTCACTTTTCATAATTCCATAAGCATAACAAATGCACACAATAAAACAAATTTGCCAGACCTAACTCCTAACAGAGTAAGCATCCCTTGAAAGGCTCAGGTGTGATTATATGAGACAGAGCACTTGATTTAAAGGTTTGACCAACCATGTGTAGAATCTAATGTTTAAACTCTAAAATGTAGAGTTCAGATTATGGTTTCTATGAAATGTATTGCATAGGGATGATCCTGCCTCAGGCAGGGGGTTGGACTAGATGAGCTCTGGAGGTCCCTTCTAGCCTACTTCTCTGTGACACTATATAGCCAAGTTATCAGTTGCAAATCAAAAGGTTCCTTAAGTTTCTTTCCGATTCCAATGATGGCCTGCTACAACAAGAATTAAATGTAGCAAAGATTACGAACACATAGAACCAAAGCAAAGCCAGTTCTAATATGCTAGAACTGTGATTGGCTACAGAAATATTTCTGATGAAAAAAACTCAACACTTTATACTTATAAGAATGTGCTTTAATTATGCATCTGAGAGTGCACCAAATTCCCAGCTGATATATTTTTGAAATACAGGAACTATTGGAAAGCCTTTGTTATTCTGACTTCAGAATAGACATTCATTTTAATGAAGGTTAAATTGGTGGTGTGACTATACTAAAATCCAAAAAACCTCACATAGCTCGTCTTACTGAGAAGCAGCTTTGCCCGATTTCCCCTGGTTAATTTTGAAACATCAGAAACATGTGCCTCATTATCCAACCTCTCTCTACACTTTCATTCCTTTCCCTGTTTAACACTAGTGAGTAACTCCTCACCTAAGGATATTATCAAAACTCAGCTACATAACAGTTAAAGAAAACTAGACATAGCAATATTTCAGGCACAGATAACTATGGAAGGGAAAAAGAAAATCAAGTTGGGGTGAGGTAAACATGAATTTACTCCTATACCTCTGATAGGTAACGTGAACAAGTAAAGCTCCAGTGGGGTGGAGGAGAATGGAAAGCGTAAAGGTTTTGGGGTAACTGTTTTGAAATTTTCGCTTCAAGATCTGTACATCTGCTCTATAGACCACTTCTGACTCCGAAACTCAAGGGCTTATATTGTCCTTGCCACTTAGAACCCTGGGAACCTAGCTCTAACCACTGTTTTGATATTTAGCTCTACAGTAGGGACTCTGGAACCTTTCAGAATCCTGATACAGAGCCCCTTCAATGCCGGTAAAATAAGGGGGGGGGGGTGTAAAATATACTCTGAAGAATCTAATTCTATGTTACGCACAAAGTTTCAAAATATACATACACACACCATTTGCCTTTTTTGTAGAAGCTGCAGTTGGTCAACCACTGACAAATAGAGTCCATCATATGAATTGAATCATTATGCAGATAGTAGTTAATCAGACATGCTGTGTGCATCCAGTCATTTTTAAGAGATCTTCCAATACAGATAATTAATAGAATTTAGGGAAGTGCTTCCTACTTATTATTGCCAGCAGGATTTTTAAGTCACACTTTACTCTGGTAGTGCATTTTTAAGAGGTGAGGCTCTCAGATATTGGTTACAGGGAGGGAAGGAAGAAAAGATGTCTTTTTTTTTTTTTTTTTTTTTTTTTTAAACTTCTTGTGTAAAACTGACTCTGCTTTGGGTACCTGGATCATCCAAGCATAAATTCAATGGCATAGACATAGGCTGACTTCTATGATGCTTCTAGTTTACACCCTAGTATAGCCCAAATTTACGTATCTAGCCATTAACCTTGTTTTCAAGCAGTATTTTTGTTTTATTTTAATAAACTCTTGATTTTATAAGGCTGGGCCATTCTCCTCATTACAGAGATTTTCAATGACTTAAAAGCTTGAACTTTCCATTAATCAGGGGCTTGTTAACACCACAAGAGCTACAAAAGGTAATTATCTTCATTCTGTAGCCAAATGGAAAGCTTTTGAAATCTGATATTTGTCTTGGAAGTTAAAGCTCTCAGGAATGAAAAGTTTTAAAACTCCTTAAAAGTTATTTTGTCTAACAGATAAAAGGTTAGTCATTTTTATTAGAAAAATCACATTTAAAAAACAAACAAAAAAAAAGATGAATCATCAGTTCAGCTTCACTCTTTAATAGATATAATATACATTATGAAAAATCAGGAGAGAAGCCAGGGCAACTATGGCGCAGTTTGGAGAAGAAAATCATGGACAGCACTTGAAAGCTAACTTGTCCTTCAAGGTTCAGTCTTTTAAAGTGCTGAACACTTACAGAATGCTGAATGTTTTTCTATTGTATTGCAAACACTGACATCTGGCCATGGAGAGATGAACCAGCACAGTTTCTTTATTACACCGTATGTCTGAGTAGGGACAGATCCAGGATTTTGTTAAAGGGAAGTGCAGGAGCAGGGAACTGGCCAGCTGCACTACAGGAGTGGCTGCACCCCTGATGCTTCCCTCCTCCCACAGAACTAGAAGGTAAGGACTGAGCCTGGCTCCCCACACAGCAGAGCTAGAGTGCAGGGGAATGACTATGGAGCCTTCTCCCACCTGTGCCCTTCCCCAGGCAATGAGGACAATGGCAGCAGTGGGTGGGTTCCTCCTTTCTGCCAGTTCTGCAGACCCTGAAGCAGACACAGGAAGTGAGAACCTGCCTGCTGCCACCAACATCCCTGGCCCATTCTGCCTCCCTGTGAAGCCCACCGGAAGCAGGACAGGAGCAAATCCTCCCACCCTGGGGCAGCCAGAGACAGCAGCAGTGATGGATAGAGAAGAGGAGGGAAGGAAGGAGAGTTAGGGGAAATGCTGGCAAGTATGGAGATGAGAGCAGAAGAAGATTCTTACCCAATTCAGGGACTGAAAACAAAAGAAGTCCCTGGCAGCTGTTCCTGCAGTATCCTCAACTCAAAGGGGGTAATATCTGCATCACTGTACCCTCCCTAGATACATGCCTGCATGTGAGCATAAATTATATTTCAATGTATAAGATCTCTCTTGAAAAAAAAGAGAGAGAGAAGGGAATACTGCTTTATGCTACTTTGGAAATTGGGACAATCAGTAGCGTAGAATGGAACATCTTCTCTCATCATCATCATCATCATCCCATGGAGCTTCTACTCTCAATGCTAATTTCTTGGGGAGTTTTCTCCATAAAATGAAGGGTTTTTTTCTTTGTAAAGATTCCTAAGAAATTACTACCACCATGCCCAGTATCCCTATATTAGTAGTCTAGAAATTAGTTTGTGTGGTAACTAAACAGCAGTTTGATGATGAGCAAATGACAACCTACAACAGCATGTAGTACAGAAATCAGAATGTGTGTCTCATTTTCTTCATCAGAAAAAAGTATTAACAATATTCTCTCACAGGCATGTTTTTTATCCAAGTCTAAGTTGTAGCCTACATTACAAGTTCAGATCATTATTGGTGAAGATTCCCCCCCCCGCTTTAAGAGTTTGAAGTTATAGCTTATTTGAAAAAATACTTTTGCACTAACTTTTGAGCTTTATTCTAAGCACCCAAGGTTAGGTCAAGAGCAAGCAGAACACACATTAGCTCTTGTGTGGTGAGTGGGTAGGTGGAGCCTCAGAGTCTGCCTTCATGGCCCAAGCCTAGCATGTACGGTAGGCTCTCACATGACTCTGAAGTGTGCCACATGGGCCCCCCAGGCTGCTGAAGACTCCCAAGCAAAGCCAAAAGGTCCCAGCCACCCCTGACTGGCTGGCAGGGGCATCACACAGCTGAGCCACCCCTGCTTGGTGGATGGGGATATCACAGCCACCTATCTGGACTTGAAATGGCAGCAGCTCATCATGACATGTACCCTCATGGACATAAGCCATCAGCCAGCCATCTCAGACATAGCAACATCTCAGCTATTCACCATGTCCAGCACCCACCAAGTGCGTGTGCATGTACGTGCCCATGCATGCACATATATGCATGCATGCCCTGGATGTCGGTGTCGTGTGTGTGCGTGCGTGCGTGGTCTGTCCCCGATGCCTGGGCAGTGTATGTGTGTCTTGGATGCCTGTATTCCCCTCTCAGCAGAGCTGAGAGAGTTGCAGCAACAGGATAAACAATGCCATAGCAACAAATTTTGGTGCCTGGGGCAAAGCCTGCAGCAGCAGTCCATCCCCTTCCACACACCAATCCAGGGGGCACATGCAGGGACTCATAACAGGCTGCATAATTTGCATACACATAGACATATTCCCTGTACTTTCAAGCATTAGACCAAGTAACATAAGAAGACAGATCCTAATCGCTTCCTTGCTGCCAGGTTTCTTGGTCCATGGAGAGCTCAGCAGGCCAGGTACTGTGGCCTTGTGTGTTGTGCTAAGTTTAGTTAATGTGTGGGGTGAATGGAAATGAGATGAACTTTAGAGTAATTCACTCTGAAATCTATTCCTACAGCATTTTATACCACTGAAACTGGATTAATATAACCTGGTTTAATGTAGTATCTGACTTAACTCATTTGGGTCAAACCAGTTTATGAATGTCTGCCCTAGCCTTTGAAACTGGTTTATGTGGACTGAACAGCTGTTCTGTTTCAAGTTTAAACCAGTTTCTGATCACTTAAAACTAGTTTGTCTCTCATATCTGTCCCTAGCACAGGCATTCCTTGGAGCAGGACCAGATCTGGGAAGCCCTGGGACAGCCTCCTCTTTAGAACCGTAAGGGGTGTCGAGTTGTGGCAGGCGAGTAAAGTGAAAGTTGTTCCCAGAGTGAACAAGGAAAAAGGGGGATTTGGGGGGCCTTCAAGGGCTTGAGACCACCCTGGGGATGGCACCCTATTACAAGTAAAAACTGGGTTTACCCAAGGAGTTGGCAGTGTTATGTTAATACACACACCAGGAACTAAATTGGGAAAATTAGAAGTATGCAACTGTCTGATATTAGCCTTCTCTAACATCCCAAATCAGCTACATTTAACATTAAGTGCCACTTTGTACTATTCTTGTGATTCTTCTACCTTTATCACATGTTTTTGAATTTTTCCACTGAGTCCTTCAACCTAGATTGTAGTCTCCCTTACCTTCTCAGATGTGAATGAGAGGTTTCTCTGGAATTAACCATCACTTTAGATAATTCAGTTTTAGTCATTGTTTCTATTCCAGCTTAAGTTACACTTTGTTAGTTATGAACTGCCAAGCAGACTTGGATTTAGTATCAGATAATTTCAACTTGGCGCACAGACCAAGGAAAAAGATACAAGTCTAGAACTATGTGTTGCATTAGAAAGAACAGTCATTAGTTTGCAAAACCTAACAGTGGACTATACCATTTAAAAAACAGGTCTTAACAGGCTGAAGGACAGATATTTACTCTGTCTCTATTTATTTGTTTAATTCAAGTCACCATGACATCTTCCAGACTTGTGCCCATCTGGCAAGCTTTCATTGTTATTTTTGTATTAGAACAGAATACTTTAGAGCATTTAAAATGATGTAAATTAAGCACCAGTTTCTTTATCAATGTAATAAAGAAACTTCATGTATTCAATCAATAGATCCCACTTTCCAAGCAAAAATCCCTTTGGTTCTTTTCACAAACTTTCAGAAGCCAAGAATTACATACAGAAACAAGTATTTGTTTTTCATTTCAATTTTTTAATATATATCAGTGTGCAAAAATTCTGTCTTAACAGGGACATCAGTCTATACCATACACCATGGCCCCCACGGAACAATCATACCTCCATTTACACCAACATAAGTTTTTTTTCATTAACCAGTCAGTCAAATGTCAAACACATAAGCATCCTGATTAACCCCCAATTTAATTTTATCATCTCCACCACAAAGAGCATATCTGCCGTGTACTGTGGTATAAACTCAGAAGTGCAAATCCCAGTCTTTTGCAGTACCTTATTTGCCCTGATGGCTGCCATAATAATCAGATCTCTTTAGCCTGACTCAAGCTGTTTTACAAGCTTGCTCCCTCAGCTGCAAGTCAGGCCAGGCTTAGGCCTCCTCCTTCCAGTGGCAATATATTATTTATGCTGGTGCTTCTGTCTAACCTGTTTTCATTACCTAGACCAAGACAGAGTTCCCCCTATGCAGTAGCATGCTTCTCTTTTACTGAGTCAGAAGCTAAAATTAGGAAGGTGCTATTTTCTCCTTCTCATCTAGGAAAAGTTAAGTCAACGTCTCACTGTCTTCACTCAGACCAATCAGTGCTGTAAAGGTAGAGTTAGTTCTTTAAATGTGCTACAAAGCATTTATGCAGTGGGAGTTCCAAAACAATTGTAGCTAAGCTTGCAAGAACATTTTAATTCTAAACTCAAACTCTTATTGACACCCAGCATCAGAAAGCACTAAGGAGTATGGTTCTCCTACACCTTTCACAGAGAATATTCACAAGTCCTATGCCCTCTGCTTTGAAAACGTAGGGATTCCATCATAATTCTACACTGAGAAGATGGATGGGTAGAAGTGGGTGGGTCCACAAAACCACCCCTTCCTCCACTTTACAACTGTCAGACTGAAGGAAGAATTAGAGTTTTATTCATTTCCACCCATAGAAATCTTCTAGGAGAGGGAGCATATATAGGCTTTCAGTCTGTAGCCACTCCCATAACTCTGCTTTCTGTGCCTTTCCCAAATCAAAGTGATCCTGGTTCAGGGGAACCATAGGAATCAGTGGCTACTCTACTCCTCCCAGTCTTCTCCGTCTGCTCCTGGATGCGAGTGGAACAGCAAGGAAGACTCTCCGTACCTTCCCCAGACTGAAGTCATGTTGGCCTGGAGAATGGGCAAAGGGCTTTGCCCCATTGCTCCATTCCCATCCCAGAACAGCGCTTCCCCACCTCCAGTAATAGTGTGCATCCATGAGCATTTGTAGTTCAGTCACCTTGGTACTTTTAAATTCCTTCTCTCTGTTTACACTGATATCACATAGGGGGCCCATTAGTGTCATTTTTATGACTTATTACGAAGTGTAAGTTTCTTCTGCCATCTGGAGAAAACATTGCCATAAATTAACACGCTATGTTCTCACAATACTTTAAGTTTTAATCACCAGGAAAGCTCAAGTCTTTCCTACCCCACAGGTTAGAAGGGTATGCATGCATATGTTTGTATGAGTGCATATTGTAGGTATACTTCAAAGCCAACTGAAAGAGAAAAACCTTATTGGAATAAAAATATTTCACTTGTAGTTGGAATACAGCACTCCGATAGTATCACAATATATAACATTAGTTTCCTAGTACATTACACACACACACACACTTTTCTTCACACCAAGTTTTTAGACTTTCAAATGCATACAAAAATACCCACATCATAAGTTTATTTTAATTCATTTTTTGTAGAAAGGAATTTGCAGCAATATAAGAGCTACAGTAAAATAGCCCTGTTTAGAACATTTCTTTAAGACTTTATATGGTCTAAAATCAGCTCTGAAAGGGGCATAAAATGCAGTTTGGACCAAGATTTCAAGCACATATCAGTTCAGAGACATGAAAGTTATGATTTTGATTTCATCTAGTGCATTTTGTGTCATCTAATTTTCAGTTTTCCAAGTTTCATTTTTTAGTAATCAGTTCTCAGCTCTGGAATAGTGGGTGTCAATTTATTCTTCTCTCTTCTACCTGAAAGAG
>NW_005843007.1:299302-300189 GCF_000455745.1 Alligator sinensis
AAGAGTGTGCATCTGACAAGTTTCAACAGAAGGCAAAAATGAGACAGCCTGAAGCATACTATCCACAAAACCTAGGGCAATACCACTATTTGAACCATATTCCCAGGCTTTTACTCTACTTGATACACAATAGTAACATTCTTAAACATTCCCAAAACATCTATTCACTACTGATACCATTGCACTTTTAGGCATGCTGGCTGCTCTGTCATTGAGTTACGACTCCTCAAGTTTCCAGATCTTAAAAAAAGTAATAATTCAAGACCATTCAAAATGTTCCTATGTGCGTCACGCAGCCTGAAAGAGGGGAAAAGGACTGCTGTCAAAAATGAGTCCTTCCATTGTTCCAGGATGCTACCAAGCCTCTTAAGAACCTTTTGGCTAAGTACAGACAGTCAAAAAGTCCAAGGCTGAATCAAGTCAGTCTTCAAAGTTTTGTTTAAGCTGGGTAGATTGAATCAATTAACAAACAGACAGACTTTCACTGTTGATTCTGGAAATGCAGCCACATGCCTTCAGTATCATAGTTCATAGTCAGTGGAGTCGGAAGGGACCTGAGCAGATCATCAAGTCTGACCCCCTGCCGTGGCAGGAAAGAGTACTAGGGTCAAACGACCCTGGCGAGGTGTTCATCTACCCCTTGGGGAGGAGGCTAGGAGCCAGCACCACTTCTCTTGGAAGTTGGTTCCAGATCTTAGCCACCCTGACAGTGAAGTAGCACCTCCTGATATCTATCCTGAATCTACCCTCTGCCAGCTTGTGACCATTATTTCTTGTCACTCCTGGTAGCGCTCGGGGGAACAGGGACTCCCCCCAATGCCTGCTGGTCCCCTCTGACTATTTTGTAAACAGCCACTAGATCCCCCCTCACCCTTCTCTTGTGGAGG
>NW_005843007.1:301978-303288 GCF_000455745.1 Alligator sinensis
CTTCTGTTTTTTTGAAAACCAGCCACTAGATCCCCACTCAGCCTTCTCTTGTGGAGGCTGAACAGGTTCAGGTCCCTCAACCTCCCCTTGTAGGGCCTACCCTGCTAACTCCTGATCATGCAGGTGGCCCTCTCCATGTTGTCCACATCCCTCCTGAAGTGCAGCGCCCAGAACTGGATTCAGTACTCCAACTGCGATCTGACCAGTGTCACACAGAGGGGGAGGATCACCTCCTTGAGATGCATCTGTGGATGCATGACAAGGTATTGTTGGCCTTCCTGACCACTTCCCCACACTGTCATCCCATGTTCATTTTGGCATCAGTAATGACTCCAAGATCCTTTTCTGCCTCTGCACTGACAAGAAGGGAGTTCCCCAGCCTGTAGGTCTGTCACTGGTTCTTCCTCCCCAGGTGCAGTACCTTGGGCTTGTCAGTGTTGAAACCCAGCCTGTTCTCATCCGCCCACCCCTGTAACCTTTCTAGGTCTAATTGCAGCCTATTCCTCCCTTCTAGCGTGCCCACTTCTCCCTGCATTTTAGTGTCATCTGTGAATTTGAACAGGGTGCTTTTTACACCCCCGTCCAAGTTGCTGATGAAGATGTTGAACAGTGCAGGCCCGAGGACCAAGCCCTGTGGAACCTCACTGCCCACATACCTCTAGGTTGAATAAAGACCCATCCACCACCACTCAGAGTGCGGCCCTCCAGCCAACTAGTGACCCATTTGACTGCATGTGTGTCGACGTCACAGTCTCCTAGCTTTTGAATGAGAATGGAGTGAGAGACAGTGTCGAAGGCCTTCCTGAAGTCCAGAAAGACTACGTCCACTGCTATACCTGCGTCTAAGGATTTTGTGACCTGGTCAAAGGCGGCCACCAGGTTGGTCTGACAGGACCTGCCTCTAATGAACCTATGTTGGTTGCCCCTAAGCATAATCTCCCCTGCTGGCCCCTTGAGGACATGCACCAGGATAACTCTCTCAAAAAGATTACCCAGGACCAAGGTAATACTGACTGGCCTATAGTTTCCTGGGTCCTCCTTTTTTGAAAATGGGAACTACATTGGCCCTTTCCCAGTCCTCTAGCACCATGCCAGAGCACCATGAGTGTCAAACTCATGTCAGGGGTCCCGCAATGACCTCTGTTAATTGCCTCAGCACTCTGGGGCAGAGATCGTCAGGACTCATGTCACAGGTGAGAAGCCTGGAGGTGTTAGAGCATGCCTTCCTGCTCTACTGGAGCAGACAGCTTAAGTCAAGGCTAGCCCACCCACCCTAAGGACGGGGGGGGGGGGGGGGGGGGGGGGGGGGG
>NW_005843007.1:303319-322877 GCF_000455745.1 Alligator sinensis
GGGGGCGGGGGGGGGGGGGGAAAGAGAGGTTGTGGGGAGGTTCAAAGCATCCCAGGATGCTGTGGGACTGCGAGTAAAACTTGAATCTGGAGAGGATCAGGGACAGAATTTCAATAACCAGATTTTATCTAAATCAGTTAAGTCTGATACTACATCCATCTAGGTTTATCTTAAACTGGTTTCAACCACTTTGAAAGTGGTTTATAGGAATTTGACTTCCTTCTGTTGTGTTACAGATCTGAACTGGTTTCTGATCACTTATACTGGTTTATGCATAAATTCTGTCCCTAGCCTTTAAGTTTAGATGGTCTTAAAAGATGGATTAGCCTTTTAGACATTGGAAAACCTATTAAGGATGTGTTACTTTTTGAAGAAGCAAGATGTGTGCGTGTCGGGGGGGATTAATTTCAATTTTAACACTTCATTGATTATGCTCAGATGAAAACCTGTGTATAAACTAAATGTATATAGAAGAAGGAATTGTTCAGGAGGGTATCCTTTTTAAAGCAATTATTCCAAGCTTGCTTTTGACCCTGAGAACTTCACAGAAAAAACAAAGAGTGACACTTCTTTTGAGAAAAAAATTCTGCTGTTGTAAAAACAAAACTATCCATATTATTATAGTTAATTCATTATGGTTTCTGTTTAAGTACAAACTTGATGAATTGTTCCTAAAAATGGTATTGTTTGGGGTAATCCATCTTATACCTTTTGTCAAAAGATTTTTTTAAATCCAAAATGAAGGTATTGATTGCTCACAACAGTGTTATATGCAAGAATGAAAAAGACATTTTAGTCAATGCAGGCTTTTCTACTACTTAAATCTTGCACAGAGTATATGTGCACACAATTTTTTTCTTGCAACAGCATTCACTTTTGTTTCTTTCTGTAAGTATTGCCAGCTACATGGATCACACCAGGAGTTGTCCTCAAAGTCTCTCCAATCACTGTTTTACAGCTTTGTTGTAGCCATTATCCTTTAATTAAAGTTAATTATCATTTATCTGTTTTGACCACTACACCACAACTACAGTCACAAGAAACAATAAGAAAGCGTGAGGAACAAGCTATTGAAAACTCATTTTTCTGCTTTTCTAGGACTGCTGAGATTTTTACATTACAAAAAAGAAGAAGAAAAGAATACATTAAAGTTTTACCCTAACTGAATTCTGACTTTGTAAGTTCTCACAAATTATGTCAGCTGTCTTGGCACAGAATACCTGTCATGCTTTTGGCGTACTTACAAATAATTATTGAAGTCTCAGCACATTACACACTGAGAACTCTGTTACTATAACATCACCTATCTGTTACTGTAGCATCATTTATTAATATGCAAAGAAATGAGTAATTCTCTCTTCCTGGCCATCACAAACATACAAAAAATAAATAAATAAATCTGTGAGAAGAATGTTTGAACTCAAATTTATTTCAAAACAACAGCATCAAGTTGAAAACAATTGTATACATTTTTTTCCTTTGTGAGAAGTTTAATCTGAGCCTTTTCTTCAGAAAAAGACAAACATTTCTTCACTACAGTTACCTCATCTCTACAAGAGCTGAAGTAAGAAACAAGTTTAAAACAAAATCCCTAAATCTCTAGTTTCAAGTTTGAGATGATATTGCAATGAAAGTGAGAAGAGAAAGTATTTCCCCAGTAATGGAATCCATCGCATTCTTTAAATCTACCTTCCCCACAGAAATGGAACTACTATCTATAACATAGTAAAACACAAGCCTCTCAGCTTTATAAAATAATACTAAATCAGAGCTTTCTTCGCTAACATGAAGAGCTTCCTTTTTGATTTAATTTCAATTATTAGATGCTAATCACTAAAGTGAGTTAGAAGAGTACCCCAAAAGAGTACCAATTACAAATTACACATGGTCCTCTCCCATTTTGTTCATTCTATTTCTAAATATATACCTATATCATATGCACTACTTCATTATTACTGAAGAATCTAAAAACATTTAGTGCTAAGGGAAGAAGGGTTCACAACTATTGCAATTACTGTAAACATATCTTGATTTTGTCCTTATTTCTAAAAATGTCTCATGGTTTTTTTCAGGGCATATTGTTACCAGAATTGCCCATCACTTTGGAGCATGCTCATTCATTAGGGATACGTCTCTAGGGTCTTGGTAATTCTGTCAGTGTGCTGCTTGTGTTTCTATACAGAGCTGTACATCTCCCCTCTGCAAGTCCTCACCCCCAATGGAGCTATCTTGCAGGACTCAGTTTCAATGGGGCTGGGTTCCTCCAGTCACCAAATCAGTCATACACACACAAATTAACGTGACACGCCTGACCCGACCAGGTTGATCAGCATGGACAGGCCGACACTCTCATATGCCAAGAATCAGTTCATAAGAGCAACAATAAACTGCAGCCAGACAAGCACACAGGTAAACAGAATACCTTTGAATCTGGCTGGGTGTCCAGCTGACATCCTCATGGGCCAACGTTCAGTTCATTAGGACACGTCTGAGCCAAACTGGGTCAATCAGCCTATACAAGCTGATCCCCTTATATATGTTTCAAGCACAGCACATCCCAATCTTTAGCATCTTGATGAGCAGACCCCACAGTACTTCTGGGCTTTACAGGAATCTTTAGCTTGGGTAAAAGAAGCACTGCTGCAGAGCAAGTCAAGAAGGAAAAATACACCCGGTTACCACCAGTTTGACTATAAAAGTGATTTATTACTAAGTATATGAAATATA
Organism: Alligator sinensis; assembly: GCF_000455745.1. NCBI lineage: Eukaryota > Metazoa > Chordata > Crocodylia > Alligatoridae > Alligator > Alligator sinensis. Next base: position 306,047 of record NW_005843007.1, read on the forward strand.
TAATGGTACTAGTAGTAATAGACATGCAAAGGAAAAAACAAACACAAACAATTACAATACTACCCTGGTTTCACTAAGTATTTGGGGAAACTTAGCACAAGCTTAACTAATATAGTTCAGGTTCAGAAGGCTATGCCGAGAGAGAGAGAGAGAGAGAGAGCGAGAGAGCGCGAGAGAGAGAGCGAGAGAGCGAGAGAGCGCGAGAGCTGGGATCTCACCAGTACAAGGCACTCGGGTTCCAATGCTGAAAGTTCTTCGCACAATGCTTAAAAGGGAGACAATCTGTTTCTTCCACCTTCTCGGGAACAACAGCGGATGGTGTCAGAGAGATTTATACCCTCAGTTCAGCTTCTTCAAAGCCTTCTTTTAATAGTGTAAATAATTGTGTTTTCTATTGACAAGGGGTTATCTGGTTTGGAACATCTCAGGAAACTGATTAACAACCAGGAAAACACATAAGTTTAAGGAGTAACCAGACACTTAGGAGCCAGCTTGAAATTCTTATGGATAACAGATATACTGGATGGGATGCCTCATTGTTTCTTCAGAAACAATAGATAGCTTGCACTGTCAGATTTTTGTATTTTTACCGGTTGTGAACGAGCCTCATCTTAGAATGACTTTTCCAAATCTTACTGCATTTCTTTAAACAGACTTAAGGAGATTACTTGGAGCATTCATAAACATTGTGGGGAGGACTTCCATCAGTCATCCTGGGAAAAGTATGACAGCATTTGTGGTCAGGGCTCTAACGGGCTGAGTGCTGTGATGAACCCTTTACCATTGTTCAAATGTTGCCCATACCCCATCTGACTTGGTCTCTTGCCTCAGCGTTCCCTAACCCGGCCACCGAGTTTTAGTCAATCAAATTTAAATAAACCTCCCATAGTGGAAACAGGGATTGTACAGCCTGAGATGCCTATTAAACTTTATTTCTAATTAGTTCTAGGTAGATGGTGTGTGTGTGTGTGTGTGTGTGTGTGAGGTGGGGGGAAAGTCCTTTGTAAATCCAGATTAGAATTGGTCTGACAAATGCTGAGCTGGGTGTTTGTAGATGTGGGTTGATTAGCATTTGGAGCACAGATTCCTCATCATGCAGTGCTTCCCTCCTTCTCTGATCCCAGAATTCACTGCAGTCTTTGCTTCGGGCTTTCTGTTCTCCATCTCCCATGTAAATGAATTTTCATCTGGTTGCATCCGGGATGCAAATGAGACCTAGGGCAGTTGTTTCACTCGTCACCCTTATCTGGAGGGCTTTAGGTGCGTCTCCCACTGCATCTTCATTGCCTTCCATAATGAGTTCTTGTTCAGGTAGAGGAGGGGAAAATTCTTTGAGAGTCAGACAGGCTGCATCTTGCGTCAGGGTTCCCCAAGAATACGGAGCCGAGAGGTAACCATATGTTATATTTGTTATGCTCCTACAGTATCCGATATTATTTCTACTTCTCTTTTTTTCCCCCCCTTGTTTCACAATTTATGCTCATCTAAATGCCAAGCCTTTGTATTCTCCAACCGCACATTTTGAGTTAATTAGTAGTTGTCACTATACTTCATATTGACTGGCTAGGTACTTCTTTATTTCACTTGCATGACACTCTTTATATTTCACTTGTTTACTCCTATTCCACTGGACTCTCTCACCATACTTTCAGAAGAAGTTAGGCAAAAGCAGAAAGTGTATCCGAGAAAAAATCCATAAATGGAAATGTTTGTCACGTTGCACAATGCCATTTGGCTATGAAACCCTAAAAATAGACTTCAGAGACATTAGGGGCTGGAAGGGACCTCATGAGATCAAGTTCAGCCCCCCTGCCATAGGCAGGAAGTCTGCTGGAGTCAAATGATCCCAGAAAGATAAACATCCAGACGCCTTCTGAATGAATCCAGAGCAGGTGCTTGTACCACCTCTGGGTGGAGTCTATTCCAAACCCTGCACACTCAGACTGTAAAGAAGTTTTTCCTTATATCCAGTCTAAACCAGCCTTCCAGCAGTTTGTGGCCATTAGACCTTGTTATCCCATGAACAACTGTTCTCCCAGGTCCTAAAGTACCCCCGCTTTATTTACTTATAGGCTACCACCAAGTCACCCCTGAGCCTTCTCTTCTCCAGGCTGAAGAGTCCCATGTCCCTCAGCCTTTCCTTATAAGGCTTGCTCTCTTGGCCTGTGATCATATGGACTCTCTCAAGCTTATCCACATCCCTCCTGAAGTGGGGAGCCCAAAACTGGACTCAGTAGTCCAGCTGCAGCCTTGCTAAGGCTGAGTAGAGTAGAAGAATGACATCCCTACTTTTGCTCAAGATGCATCCCAGTGTTTGGTTTGCTTTGCTGGCCACAGCATTACATTGGTCAATCAAGACCCCCAAGTTTCTTTCAGTCATGGTGCTAGTAAGCAAAGCACTGCCAAGCATGCAAGTACAATGCCATTTTTTCCTCCCAAGGTGGAGCACTCTGCACTTCTCTATGTTGAATCCCATCAGGCTTTGGTCCACCCACCTTGCGAGCATATCCAGGTTGGGCTCTATCCCCAGCCTGTCTTCCAGTGTGACCACCTTCCCCCATAGTTTAGTGTCATCTGGGAACTTTGCTAGTCCACATCTGATGCCCAAATCCAAATCATTAATGAAAATGTTGAAGCCTGAGGGACTCCATTGGTCACCTTGCACCACGTTAATTTGCTCCCATCAGCTAGTACTCTTTGGGTCTGACCCTGCAGCCATCTCCCCAGCCATAGGACCGTGAGATGGTTGAGGCCACAGTTCCCCAGCTTAACCATGAGGACATCATGGGAGACCAAGTCAAAAGGCTTTCTTGAAATCCAGTTGTATGACATCAGCCTTGTCTCCCTTGTATGACCAGGTGACAGATTGCTTGGACAAGATGAGGTTAGTTAGGCAAGACCTTCCAGCAACAAAGCTGTATTGGTTGGCATTCATAAGGTTACCTTCTGTTAGCCTGTTGCTGATGGATCCCTTGATGATTTTCTCCAAGATCTTTCCAGGAATGGACATCAGACTGATTGGGTTATAATTCCCTGGATCTTCCCCCCCCTTCCCTTCTTGAATATTGGCACCACCTTGGCTCTTTTCCCATCTTTCAGTACCTCACCCAAGCACCATGAATGCTCAGATATCTTTGCCATAGGGTGTACTATGATGTCCACCAACTCCTTCAAGACTCTCGGATGCATCCCGTCCAGGCCCATGAACTTATGGATGTTGAGTCTCTCGAGGTGTTCCCTCACTTGATCTGTGTCAATTATGAGCCCATCTCCCACTCCCTGGATGTTTTGCATCCTGTCTCATAGTGTGACCACCTTGGGCAGGTAGAAAACTGATGCAAAGTAATCATTTAGGAGATAGGCTTTTCCTTGGGTGTGAAATGTCAGCTCCCCCGTTTGATCTTGCAGGGATCCAAAGTTGCCTTTGATCTTTATTTGGCTTCACAAATATCTGAAGGAGGAATTTTGTTATCCTTGATTCTGGTGGCTAGCCCAAGTTCGGCTTTTGCCTGGGCTTTTCTGGACCACTCTGTACAGGTGAGGGATAGTGCTGAGTAGTCCTCCTTGGTGACGATTCCCGCTTTCCATCTGGTGGAAGGAATGATAAAGTGCTTTCCACCAGGCTTCTCTTAAGTTTCAGGAGGTCCAAAAGGTCCCCATTCAGCCAAGGGGGCTTCCCTGCAAGGCAGGATTGACTTCCCTTGTACTTCGAGGATTGTGTTCTTAAGGAATACCCTTCTGAAGGGCCATGGTCTCTTAATGCCCAACTAACTAGTCTCCCGAGTTTGTGAATGTCAGCCTTCCCAAAGTTGAGGATTTCTGTTTTACTGAGGGATTTGCTTGCCCAGCGTTGGACAGAGAAAGTGATCAGTTCATGCTTGCTGTCACGTAGCTTCCCTATAAACCTCAAATTGCTCACCAGATCATCCCCTTTGGCCAGAACCAGATCCAACATTGCCCCTCCCCTAGTCAGCCTGTAGACCTCTTGTGTTAGGTATGATAAAGTGCTTTCTTTTGGGACCAAAGTGGGGGGGGGGGGGGGGGCGGGGACGTACGACTAATGCAGAAGTTTAGGAAAGTTGACAATCGCTCCCAAACATTTTTACCAAGGGTTAGGCTGAAATAACAATTCCTTTGTAAAACACTTACATTATTTTTGATCACTCTAAAGCATAGCCAAGACAGTCATTATTCACTATATGACTTATTCAGTTTGGAGGATAAAGCTAAAGGAATTCAAGGAAGATGGGACTTTCTAAATTATACTTTGCTGAGGAAACCAGTTTTTACCAGTCAATTTCCTTGGACCCTTTGTTATTTAATTCAGTGAAAAATAAATAAATAAATAAATAAAATAAAATGGTTACTTCAGGAGCTGGTTTTGTGATTTAAAAAGCCAAGCAATGGATTGAGATGCTATGGGAAGTTATGGATTCAGTTTCACTGGATAGATTCCAAGCTAGAGTAAGCCATCTATTATGGCTAGGTTCTGAATAATTACATCAAGCCTGACATGAGGTAGAACAATAGAATAGATGACCCATTAGAAGTACCTTTCAAATCAAGCAACACTAAGAAAGATTTGTTGCATTTTCCCTGTGAATATTTCAGATGAATATTAAATATTCTATTTCTGTTAAACTACACATCTGCTGCTATTATTTTACATATATCAACCAGATATTGTATTATGTAAAATCTGTAAAGGTCCATTTACTCATTTTAACTAAAACAAAGTGATTTTTTTTTTCCCCCCCAACTGTTAGCTCAATGTTTTAGATTGTCTTCAACATTTCCTCTATCAAATTATTTTGGTTAATTGAAAAAGATCCGAAAGAAGTTGCGTTTCTAATTTGTTTAACAAAGGTAGTCAGAGTACTTTAAAATTTCCTCTATGACAAGTATGCATGAACCCAAGGTTTTCCTGCTTTAGTAGTCCATTCCTCTTACACATACCATTAGTAAAAAGGAAACGAATTAAGCTGCTGCCTTGAGGGACTTGTAAATTTCTTTTCAACAGTAAACATACCTAAAACAGAACAGGAACATACTCTGAGGAAGATAAACACCATTCTTAAGCACACATGTTTGTATCATTCATTGAACAGATGTAGCCTTGCAAACCATGACAACATCCCAAAGAACCCAATTATCACTTTCTAATATAACTCATGTTGCTAATACACTAACATCCATCATATATATTTTTTTTCCACCCCCCCACAAGTTAATTATCTACTGGTTAGAAATAACTGAATCATCTGCAGTCCAAATTTAAGTATTATAATCCAAAAAGGCTGGAATATAAATACTCTTCATTAGGGCTGTGTGAAATGTCACCAGCTGTTTCATTTCAAAGTTGTTTCAATGTGTTTCAAGCTTGAAACAGTGAAATCAAAATGAAATAAAAGCCTTTGTTTCGAAGCTGTTTCAAAGTGAGGGCACTTGAAACATTTCAAAAGTTTGTAAATGTTTTAAGTTTTGAAAGCAGGCTTACTTGACTTTAGCACCGGTCTCAGCTGGCGGCAGCAGCCTGCGGTCATCTTGCACACAGATCTGGGTGCCCGTGCTCCCCTGGAGGAGTCTGGCACAGTCCCACAGCCCTCCTGGAGGTGCAGGCCCCCTGATCTGCATGCGGATGAAAGTATGCTGTCACTGCTGACTGAGGCTATTGGAAACAGCAGTCTTCCTGGCCCTCAGCACAGGCTGTGCCCAGTGTTGGTCCCAGCCAGTAGCAGCAGCTTCTTGTCATCTGGCATGCAGATCCTAGAGCCCACACCCCCAAGAGGAGTCCAGCACAGCCTCACAGCCCTCCCAGGGGTGCAGGCCCCTGGATCTGCATGCTGGGTGACAAGAAGCTGCCACTGCTGCCTGATACCAGTGCTGAGCACAGTCCTCACCCAGCACCAGGAAGATTGCTGCTGCGGGCTCCAAGCAGCAGAGGCAGCCTCCTGTCACCCAGCACACAGATCCAGGGGTGCAGACCCCTGGGAGGTATGCAAGGCTGTGTGGGACTCCTCCTGGGTGTTCAAGCCCCTGGATCTGTGTGCCAGATGAGAAGAGACTGCCACTGCTGCCTGGGACTGATCCTGGGTGCAGCCTGCATCCAGCTCCAGGAAGATTGCTGCTGCTGCTGGTCCCAGGTGGCAGCAGCAGCCTCCTGTCATCCAGTGCACAGACCCAGGGAGGAATGTGGGGCTGTGATGGACTCCTCCCAAGGTTGCAGGTCCCCAGATCTGCGCACCAGATGACAGGAGGCTGCCGCGGCCAGCAAGTGTCACAAGTTTTGCTTTGACTAGTTTGAGGTGCAGTTTTCCAGAAATCTCTGCATGTATCTAGTTGAAACTTGACAGACTTCATGCCCTTACAAGGAGCTACCAGTCCTGCAATTTTCCTCCAAGTCAGGCAAGAGATGACAAAGTTTTAGGCATTTTCATGATTCTTCATTATAGAATATGGGTGAAGTGTCAAAACAGCAGAACAGTTTCGACAAAACAAAACGGAACTGTGCTTCAAAATGAAACAAAACACTATCCCTTTGAAATGATGAAATGGAAATCAAAACAAGACTGCTGTTTCACACAGCCCTACTCTGCATTTCAACAGTGACTGAAATCAACTCAGGGCTTCAGTTGTGTCACTACTCTCAGTCCAGAAATTATACTTATGTCAGATTATTGGAGAGACAGAAAAAGGGGCTGGAAGAAACTCAGTTACGTTTGTATAAAATGTTGTATTACTGTGTCTAGCTTAGGTGGCTATTTCAGATTAAGTCCCTGGGGAATAGATGGGAAAGATCAAATACTGTTCAAAGGAGGACTCAGAAAACCCCACTGTATTGATTGAGTCCTTCTCCTACCTGACAATGATTCCTTATTATTACTCTATCTTATGTAGCGAGATCCACAACACCCAAATCTGGAATACAGTTGACAACATAATAGCTGTTAGCTCTGTCAAAGTATAAGCACTGTAGTAGAACAATGTGGCAGGAGCGGCGTCAGTGTCACTGTGCTCTCCCCTGTCACCTCCTTTTGCTGTGCCAAGCTTCACACTTGCACCCTCCTATTCTCAGCCGCCACAACTTTGACTGTATGCGAGTTCTTTATAAGGAGGCTACCTTTCTATTGCTTGGCTACAGTTCTCCTGCTTCTAGTGGGCTGTATACCCAAGCCTTGTGGGCTATGTGTGTACAACACTGTCTTGCCTACACCCCTCTGGCGCTTGGGCCCTTCTCTCCACAATGCTGCCCCCCTAGAGGGCTCCTCTCCATAATGCCACCCCCCAACAGGGCTCCTCTCTGGAGCTGGGGTCTGTACACCCCGAACTCCACACCCCCGCTGGGGCTAGGGTCCTCACTCTACCGTGAGTCCTCTATGAGGCCTCCTCCATCCCCTTATAGCCTCACCCAAACCACCAGTGTAATCAATAGCCAATACAAACAACAACCTAAACACAAGCCTCTTGGCTATAACGTAAACATAAGCTGCCTGGCTATAACAATGCTCAGGCCTACCAGGTTTCCTCTCCTACCGCGGTGACCAATGCTGCTCTGGCCTTCAGGTTTTTCATCACTTCTGGCAGAAGACTCACTCCTTCCTTCTTAGCTACTGGTCAGGGAACTACCCCTGCCCTCCTGCCCGTGCTTTATATAGGGGTCAGGCCCTGCCCCTTTCTTCAGCTGGCTAGGCAGGTGTAAGCCATTAGCTCCTTTTGGTTACCTCAGCAACCGGCACCTGAAGAGTTATCCCAGCATTTCTAGTAGCAGGCACCCTAGTGCCCTGCTACAAACAACATAAGTCATTTTCAATATTAGAAAGACCCATTGTTTGTTTTTTTGTTGTTGTATTTGCATGTATAGATATCTATGGATTTTTAAATTTTAAACAAGTAAAAACCCTTTCAGATATCAGACAGTGGGCATATCTACATATGTGGGGAAGGGGGAGCAGGTTTGCTGCTCATGGCAGCAGTCAGCTCCCTCCCCCACCAGAATCATACCGGACCCCCGCACCAGCCAATGGGAGCTCTAGGCTCCCCCTGGGTGCTAGCCCAGGGGCTGACAAGGAGCATGGGGCCAGGAGACAGCTGTCTCCTGGTGAGGGCTGGGAGATTGCTCCCTGCCTCCAGGAGTTGCTGGCTGCCAGGGCAAGCTCTGCCAGGAACCCAGACAGAGATAGTGTCCCTCTGCCCCAGTAGCAGAGAGCTCCTAGCCTCTACTTTATGATCACAGACCCAGGGCTGGGAATTTCTTATCTCCCATTCCCTGCTACCCTGCTGTCTACATGTGCCATATGGCACAGTAAGTAATCACAAGTAAATTACGTGGTAGCAAAATTACTTGTGATTAGACCAAATTACTGCATAGTAAGCATCTGCATGTGCAGATAGTGATGCTTACTGCCCAGTAATTTGCTCTAATCTTGAGTAAAGTTTCTCATGTAGACGCACCTAGGGTGAGGCAGATTTCACAATGACTCTTTTAAGAGAAATGGCAAATTTTCCATAGTATCATTATCCAATGGTTTCTGCTCCTCTAGAAATATTCTTTGATGACAGTCCCTAGAAGTCATATTAGAAGACCTTAAAACAAAAACACACCATCACAAGATATTATTGCAGGAATAAAAATATATAGTTCAGTTGAACCTGTAACTTAAACATCAAATTTACAAAGTGTGATAGTAGATGTGGGAGTGAAAATTTGAATTTCATTTTAATCAGCTCAATCTGCAAGTTGTTAAACACTTTCTACATGAGCATTCCATTTGAAATGTGCACTAGACACAGAGCTGAAAGTATAAAAAATAGTGATGCATAGGCTCTAATGGCTTGTAGGCAAACAATTCAAGTCCTAATCCCCAGTGCAGAAAATGAATGCAGTATTATCAAAGAAGCCAACAAAAATAAGAAAATGTAAAAAGACTTAATCATCACCCAGTCAAATTGTTGCTCATCATATCAATCATCAACTGAGGTTCTCATAAGTGTTTACAAAACAAAAAAGTTACAACAGCACTGAAAACAACAACAACAAAAAATCAACCAGCACAAGCATTTGAAATAGTATGTATTGTGCATGCAAAAAGGATCAGTGGCATAGTCTTTCTGACCATACTGGAGATAAAATGCAATGGAAACCTCTTCAATATTGATCTAGGCAAGTCCTTTTTATGGCATACCTATATGACTCCATAGGTATGTTGCTATAAACAAGTAAGTCCTTGCTATAGGAAAGACTTGCTTCCTGAACTAAAAACAGATGCAAACAAGTTCATTCTTAACAGCTAGAACAAGCTCTCCTATTTATTTAGCAAAATCAGATCTGGCTTTAAATGGCATTTCATACAGCTCACTACTTCCTTAACCTATAGTAAAATGACAGTTCTGACAAGGATGGAATACTTTCATTAGTTTGAAAATATCAAGGACTTTCTGGGCAGTTTGGGCCCAGCTCCAGCAAGAGACGCATGGGTGTAAACCTGTTGCACCCCCATGAGCTAGGACCCTGGCAGACCTTCTGGCAGACCCCTGACCTAACCCCCAACATAGAGCCAGGAGGTAAGTGGGGCCTGCAGTGGGTGGGCACTAGATAGAGGGGGCAGCTAAGTGGAGCTGGAGAGGGTCATGCCTGACCACAGCTCCTACTTAGCTCAGCCCCTAGGGAGCCATGCAACCTGAGCTGCGCAAACAGAGTGTGCAAACAGGTGCATTCTGGGCCCAGCACATGATTTTGAGTGGGAGTTCATGCAGGAGGGTGAGCAGAAGGGACTATTGGTGGGCACTCTCACTCTAAGTGCCCCCCCCCCAGCAATGACACATGGCACACCCCATGCCTGTGGTGCCCCCAGGCTGTTGAAGCCCCCCATGCTGAAGGATAATCCTCTGGCACTCACAGAAGCTGAGGTAAAGGGGATGAGGGGCCCCCTCTGCCCCCCCTCCAGGGTGAGATCCAGGGATGCAGAGAACCCCTGGCTGTTCAGGAGCCCAGTAGTCCATGGGATCCCACTGCAGACAGCTATTTGAGCCTGCCTGCTAAGCTGCAGCAACAGCAGCTGGCAGAGACCACGCAGGGGTAATCACACACACCCACCTGGTCTCCTACTCAAACAATCACCTAGGAGGCTGTGTGACTCGGGTCCACCCTGCAGACATGGTAATGGGTACACGGTGCACCCTTAGGTTTCCAGGCCTCAATGGACCACCCACCCTTGGTACCATGGAGGTCTTTACCAAGAAAGAACCTATGGTTCCAGCCTCCATGCAGATGGAGCCCTTGACTCCAGGCTGCAAGGGCTACTTGACATGTCTGCTGGAGACTGGAAGCTGGGGCACTGGCACCCCCACTTGTGGGTTGTGCTCTCTGGTGGAGACTCTGGAGGGCCAGGTGAGGGATCTCCAGGAGGAGTTGGAAAGGCTGTGAGTCATCAGGAAACATGAGGTGGAGATCAGTGTGTGCTGGCGGGCCTGCACCTGGAGAAGGATGACATGGGAACCAGGCAGAAGAATGGGCTTGAGCAAGATGCCCCGACTGATGGCAGGGGGAAGTTGTTCAAATCAGGCCTGAAGCCACGAGGCATATCAGTTGCTCCACCAATAGCCCTGCACAATAGCTATGCAGCCCTCACATTATTGATGGACAGGGCATCTGTGTCCTCTGCACTACAAACAGGATGGGAACAGCCTCCCCCACCAAGGAAACAATGAAGGGTGATTGTCATGGGAGACTCCCTCCTGCGGGGCACAGAAAGAACCATTTGTTGTCCTCAACCTCTTGCTCAAGAGGTCTGCTGGCTTCCAGGAGCCAGGGTTCAAGATGTAATGGAAAAGACCCCCAAGATGGTCCACCCTATGGACCACTATTCCATGCTCCTTGTCCATGTGGGCACCAATGTCATGGCAAGACACAGCCCTGGGAGAATCATTGGGGACTACAAGACCATGGGAGCAAAGCTCAAGGAACTAGGAACACAAGTGGTCTTTTCCTCAATCCTCCCAGTCAGGGAGCAAGGCTGATGAAGGGAGGAGTGCATTGAAGAGGTCAACTGAAGAATTCAAAGATGGTGTCACCGCGTAGGCTTTGGATTCCTCGACTTTGGTATACAGTTCAGTGGCAGTAGTCGACATGAAAGAGACAGCATTCACCGCACAAGCAAAGGGAGGAAGCTCTTTTCTATGAGAATCACTGACTTGCTGAGGAGGGCTTTAAATTAAGCATTTCTGGGGGAAGAGGGAGGTTCCACTGTTGTACATGAATTGACTGCTGTACATGTATCCTCTTCTCATTATGACCCAAGAGAGGACATCCAGGTGAGCTCCAATGAAGTAAGATACTTGCATAGTGACAGAAAACCTGAGGTGACCAAAGGGTAACTCAGGTACCTTTATGGGAATGCCAGAAGCATGGGCAACAAACAGGAGGAACTGGCTCTTCTGCTGGCAGATGAGGAATTTGACCTCATTGGGCTGACAAAGACCTAGTGGGATGATATGTATCATTGGGCAGTAGATATTGAGGTCTACAGCGGTTGGCAACTTTTGGGGGCAGAATGCCAAAAATACCCATAACCTTGATTTGTAAGATGTTGGTATGCCAGCAGTGGATGGTGGGGAAGCTATGAGGGGCCCAATCCTTGTTGTGGCAGTGCAGCCCCAGTCCCTTCCCTGAAGTGTGAGTGCCAAGAAAAATGCCTTGGCATGCCATGCTCTGGGGGTTTGCCTACCCCTGCTCTACAGAAAGGATTGAGTTAGGAAGAATGGAGGAGATGTGTACAACCAGTGGACGGGAGAACTATCACGAAAGAGGAGTACTCCTCCTCAGCCCGGGAGTGTAGGAGGGCAATTAGGAAGGCCAAAGCAGAGATGGAACTCAGGCTAGCGTCCAGGATTAAGGACAACAAAAAGTCCTTTTTCAAGTACATTGGGAGCAAGAAGAGGGCACTAAGCAATGTAGGGCCCCTGCAAGACACAAGCGGTAATCTGGTGGCCACGCCAGACAAGAAAGTTGATATTTTTAACAGTTTCTTTGTCTCTGTTTTCCTGAAGAGGGACCAAGATATCCCACCTACCAGAGGTAGGGACAATCTTGGGGATAGCTCTATGAAGCCTTCAGTCAGTGCAGACGTAGTTAGAGATCTTCTGGAAGGGCTCGACATTTTTAAATCTGCAGGTCCAGATGCCCTCCACCCAAGGGTGTTGAGGGAGCTGGCAGGGGTCATTGCGGAGCCCTTGGCCCAGCTGTATGAGCATTCATGGTCATCTGGCCAGGTGCCGGGGGACTGGAAACTGGCTAATGTGGTCCCTATTTTCAAGAAGGGGAGGAAAGAGGACCCAAGTAACTATAGGCCTGTAAGCCTCACCTCAGTGCTCCGGAAGCTCTTGGAGAGAATCATCAAGGAGCACATCTGTGGGGGGTCTGCAGGGGAGATCATGCTCAGGGGCAATCAGTATGGATTCATCAAAGGCAGGTCCTGCCAGACCAACCTGATTGCCTTTTATGACCAAGTAACTAAATCCTTGGATGATGGTGTCGCTGTGGACATAGTGTCAAAGGTCTTCTTAAAGTCTAGAAAGACTGTCTCTCACCCCATCCTCATCTATAAATTAAGTGACTGTGGCATTGATGCCTGCACAATTGGATGGGTAAAAACTTGGCTTATGGGGCACACCCAGAGAGTAGTGGTGGATGGGTTGTACTCAACCTGGCGAGATGTGAGCAGTGGGGTACCCCAGGGCTCGGTCCTTGGGCCTGCACTAACATCTTCATCAGCAACTTGGACGAGGGGGTGGAAAGTCCAAGTTTGCTGATGACACTAACATGTGGGGTGAGGTGGACACACTTGAAAGGAGAGAGAGGCTGCAACTAAATTTAGACAGACTACAAAAGTGGGCAGATGAGAATAGGATGGGGTTCAATGTAGACAAATGCAGGGTGCTGTACCTGGGGAGAAGGAATCCACAGCATACATACAGGCTGGGGAGTTCCCTTCTTGAAAGCACAGAGGTGGAAAGGGATCTTGCAGTTATTATTGACTCCAAGATGAACATGAGCCACCAATGCCAGACCACAGCCAGCAAAGCCAGCCATACCTTGTCATACATCCAAAGGTGCATCTCAAGCCAGTCTAGAGAGGTGATACTCCCCCTTTATGTGACTTTGGTCAGGCTGCAGTTGGAGTACTGTGTCCAGTACTGGGCACTACACTTCAAAAGGGATGTGGCCAGCCTGGAGAGGGTTCAGAGGAGGGCTACCTGCTTGGTTAGAGGGCAGCACGTCAGGCCCTACGAGGAGAGACTGAAGGACCTGAACCTGTTCAGCCTCAGCAAGGGGAGGCTGAGGGGGTAACTGGTGGCTGCCTACAAGCTCATCAGGAGGGATCAACAGCAAATAGGCAGAGCTCTTTTCTCCCCAGCACCACCTGGGGTGACCAGGAACAATGGTCATAAGATGATGGAGAATAGGTTTAGGTTAGAGATCAGAAGGCAATATTTTACAGTTAGGGTGGCCAAAATCTGGAACCAGCTTCCCAGGGAAGTGGTCCTTGCCCCTATCTTGGGCAAATTCAAGAGGAGGTTGGATGATCACCTGTCTGGGGTCTTGTGAACCCAGCATTCATTCCTGCCTGTGGCAGGGGTTCAGGCTAGATGATCTGTTCAGGTCCCTCCTGACCCTAGCTACTATGAAACTATGAAACTATGTGGCCTGCTATGTGAAAGAGCAGTACCCCTCCCTGCAGGTCAGGTTTGATAGTGGGGAGAGGTCCCTCAAGACCCTCTGGGTCAAGATACAAAGGGTTTCAGGAGAGGGAGACCTGATGGTGGGAGTCTGCTACAGGCCTCCCTCCCAAGAAGAGGAGAATTAATATATTCGTAGATTGTTAGGGGCTGGAAGGGACCTTCTAGATCATTGAGTCCAGTTCCCCTGCACTAGGCAGTGTCCCAGTGGAGAGTGGTGGAAAGCACCCCAAATGAAAAATGGGGATCCCCTAGGACAGGGATCACATATAAAAGGAGGAAAAAAACCACAAGAATAACCCCCCAAAAATACTTACCGGCAGCAGGACCCGTGGCATAGCTGGAGCAAGGAGGGAAATCCGAGCAGGTTGTAAGCCACGCCTTTATCCAGCTGAAGCCAACCGGTGACCTCAGCGGTAATCACTGGCTGGCAGGGATAAGAAGGACCACCAGGAAAGATGGAGGGGGAGGAGAGAAGAGTCAGGGAAGACTCTTAAGCCAGACGCTGTCCGGGATACTCTGGGGGGAGAGAGCCGGCAGGGGCTCTCTGTGCCAGCAGCAAACAGCTTGGCAAGGAGGCAGAGGAGCCAGAGGTAGTTCTCTGCACCAACAGAGGTGGGAGTGCTAGGGGGACATGGGAGTCAGAGGAGGCTCTCCCCCCAGGCATAAACAGCCGTGAACAGCAAGAGGATCTGCAGAGCAGGACAGCAGGAGGCTGGGTACCAATGCATAGGATAAGAAGCAGCCAGTCACTTGTGAAGATACCACAGGACACCGGAAGCGGGACATTTCTGACAGCGGTTAAGGAGAGCAGCACCACATACCACATTTGGCGGAGTGAGGGGAGAAATGACTCGGGGCAAGGGGCCGTGGTCTACCCAGGCCAGATGATGGGTTAAACCCCAGTGGGGCCATAGGGGCAAGTCGCTCCATTACCCTAGCAGGAGGGCAGGGGAAGAAACCGGATAGGTCCTTCCCAACTTATAGTTTGTGTTGGTTTCTTTTCTTTTCCCCCTTTTGGAGGGGCTGAGAGGTAGGGCGAGGTGATGCAGGCAAGACAGCTCTGCACCGTATTTTCATTGTCCCCTTCTTTGTTATATTGGAGTACTGGTTAAATTTAGAGTCTTGGGCAGAGACTGCCTTGGGGAAGGAGGGGGTTAGTTCTGAAGCCCTGCAGCTAGCTGAGTGAGTTATCCTGGGAGGTAGGGCCTAGAGCATGATAGGGCTACAAAGACCGTCAAGCTCAAAAAGTGCAACATCATCGGGGGTACGGCCAAGAAGATCTGGTGACCCAGCAAAGGTTGGAGTGAGGTTGAGGTGTAGGGGAGGTGGAGCCCCACGGATGACCCCCTAGTGGACTCCCCGCCGCAGAGGAGCACTGGGTGGTTGGCCCCCCACTGGAATAACATTCAAAGTCATGGCAGGAGAGATTGGGGGAGGCCACCCAGGTGATAGACATCTACCAGCCAGCTTACAGGAGACCATAGGACGTCCACTGCTGGCCGTTTGGACCAAGGCTGTACGCGATCAAATGTTTGAAGCCAGGCAGGCACAGGCAGGAAAGGACAACTGGGGTCAAGTGACCCCAGTGAAGTGACTGTTCAGTCTCCTTTTGAAGATTTCCAGGGTAGCTGACTGCACCAGCACTGGAGGGAGTTTATTCCACAGTCTGGATGCCTTGACTGTGAATCCTGAAGCGGCCTTCCAGGAATTTTTATCCATTGCTCCTGGTCTTCTCCAAGGGTGCCTTGGTAAACAGCTGTTCACCAAGTTCTTGATGTACTCCCCTGATCTAGTGGTAAGGTGCTACTAAACCCCTCTCAGCCCTCTCTTCTGTAGGCTCTCTTCTGAGGTCCAAGTCCTTCAGCCTCTCCTCATATGGCTTGTCTTTCAAGTCCCTGATCATACACATCAACATTTTCTAACTGTCAACAACAAACTTTGTATGTGGGCTGAACTTCACTAAGCTTCTGCTATTTCTTACCAGGAAAGGAGTGCATTTGGTAAAAATAATAGACATTCAAGACTCTAATTGTGTCAATAATAATATTAGTTGCTTAGTAAAAAGGACTAAAACAAAATTTACTTTTTCTGAATTATTAAGCTTCAAGACTTAAAATATATGCAAGTATTAGGGAAACTTTTACCAAGTGGTGCCAATATTTAAAACTTCAGTTCAAACTTGCCACGCTTTAAGTACCACATCTATTACTGTAGTAAGGAAAACAGTTGTTTTGGCTTCTAAAACAGAGGTGTTTTTACACAGTAATTGCTTCTATATCTATTAAGCAATTATACAATTAGTATATGTTGAAGAATTTAACTACTGCATAATTATATTATTCACAATTAAACCCAATAAATTAACATATGATTAAAATGCAACTTAATGTTTGTACCATCTTAACAAAAAAACAGTGCAAGCAGCATTACTCTTCATTTTAGCTCTAATAATGTGCTAGCTGGCACAAATTCAAAGTGGGGATTAGTACCTGCTCATTCTTTCCTAACAGTTCCAACTTACAAAAGTTTCTTCTGTGCTTACGAAGAATACAAAAGTATTCCTGCCTCCAGAATACCTTTTGCTGAAAGGCCTCTATGAAACAACTTAACAGTTTGACAAGACTTGCAAGTAAAGGAACTTGTGGCTGAAATGATTATGGAAATACTCCAACTAACACTACCTTGATTGTCAAGTGTCTATAAAAATACTTCTAAAATACCTTACTATGCAACACCTGATGATATACTTATGCAGGTGCATCTACATGAGACGCTTAACACGCAGTAACCTAATAACATTGCGCAGTAGTGTGCCAGACAAAAATCATGCTAATATGTTAGTACACAGTCGTATTAGGCACTAAGCATCACTAAAAACCCATTCGCCAGCACTACTGCACAGTAAGTCTAGTTACTGTGCATTTAATTTAGTACTGCCTTAATGAAATACTAACTAAATGCACAGTAACTACTGCACATTAAGGAATGTGGAGACATGCCCTACATTACTCTCACTAAAAATTTACTCTTGGAAGTTCACATGCACATATTTCATGAGTATTAGTCAGCATTAGAAAGCCACTGTAAAACACAC
>NW_005843007.1:322908-324001 GCF_000455745.1 Alligator sinensis
GTTGATATAACAGAACTATAATAATATTGTCAATTTATCTTTCATCAGTGAACTACAGATGAAGCCTAAAATCAAAATCTGCATCTCAATAACTCAAGCAATTGTGGCACTGAAATCTGACCATGGATCAAAAGGCAAATTTCACAGCTCATTTCTCTCTCTAATAGACAGCCAAATATCAAAACCTGATTAACACTACCAAGCCTCAAAAACCATATATTGCAAGCCATCTGTTAATATCTAAGCACTGACATCCTGTAAAACCTTGAACAAGCCAAAATTTAATCCTTCCCTGAAAATTCACGATGTAAATGAACACAGGAGAGAGGATACAGTGAACACTTCTGAAAAGCTTTCTGAAAGCCTTTTCCTCTTGCATCTCCTTCTTGTTTAAATACCTATAAGACAAGTGGCAAGTTTCATCTGTACTATATATCTGCTTCCCCCACCACATCACACAGTTTCTATATCTTTCAAGTATACACTAACGTATTCTCTCTTTGACAGAAGAGTCCAACAGAAAGCTATCTTAGAAGCCTACTACTTGGAAGAAAATGCTGCAAATCTCAAGAGAGATAAGCAGAACTGTATGGGAAAGGGATGACCTTTGCAGCACCAAACCACATGTATTACTTTGCTAACACCAGAAAGTCATCACAAAAAAACCCAAAAAAACCAGCAACAAAACTGTTGTGAAATTAACCATTATATGAGAGAGTCTTTGCAAAAGCAGAACAACAATGTACTTCACAATGCAAAAAAGTAGTTTAAGCTCTGCTGTACCAATCAATATTACCAGACATTTAACTACTTAATCATAATCCATAATCATAATCCAATTAGTCATCTACAAGTACCATACATTTATGAAATAAATATAGTGAGTACACCTACACATGCAATTAATGCAAAGCAATAAACTTCAGAGCTTATTGTTCCACAGTTTATTGATCCTGGGTATGCATTTGAATATGCGCCCAGGATCACAGCATGATGAGCCAGATTGGAGCAGCCCCAGCTGGCAGAGAGCCCTGCTAACCTGCCAGTCCAGGGCTGCTCCCCCCAGCTCAACATGCTGCAGCTGGGGCACAAA
>NW_005843007.1:324446-327937 GCF_000455745.1 Alligator sinensis
CTAAGGACATAGGCAGGCAAGGTTCTTTGAGTAGATGTGATATCTTTTATTAGACCAACTGAGTAGTTGGAAAAAAGTTCTTAGCAAGCTTTTGAGCGCAGTCATACTTCCTCAGGTATAGTGAAGCTCTGCAGGTCTGAGACTCCAAGGAATGAGAGAAGTTAAAAGTGTGGCAGGAAGTCAGTGAGAATGTAAATAGATAGAAATTAGAAAGACTAAAGATAAAGCAGGGCAGGGAGAGGGAAGAAAGGATAGCAGGGGAAAAGGCTAAGGGAGACAATGCAATGATAGAATACAAGATAGAAAAGAGGCTGCCAGTGAAAAAGGAAATAGTTGGAGATCAGGAAACCAGGAGTGAGAGAAGCTAAAAGTGTAACAAGATGTCATTGAAAATATAAATAGGTAGAAATTCTTTCTTGCCACGCTTTTAGCTTCTCTCATTCCTTGGAGTCTCAGACCAGCAGAGGCTCCCTATGCCTGAAGAAGGGTGACTGTGTGTAGTTTCCCATGGCATTCCCTTGAGCGTTTTGCCTTTTGGGGCCTATTGGGCACAGCTACCTCCTTGCAGTTCAGCAGCTTGCCCTCTAATGGGAGTCACTAAGGTCCCCAGCTGTTTTCTTCTGCTACATCTTGATGTTAAGGATTATTACCAGGAGCAAGTTCTAAAATCCTGCCTCTCCTGGTTCCCTCTTCAATCTCTCACTTAGGTCTTT
The DNA here is from genome assembly GCF_000455745.1 of Alligator sinensis. Classification (NCBI taxonomy): domain Eukaryota; kingdom Metazoa; phylum Chordata; order Crocodylia; family Alligatoridae; genus Alligator; species Alligator sinensis. The sequence goes on from NW_005843007.1 coordinate 325,160, forward strand.
GTCTCAGAGCTCCATCTCCCTTACACCCCGCCTTACGCCAACCAAAGATGGTTTTAGATCTTGACCAAGGCTAACTCAAAGTCAGTCAGCCATGGCCAGGCCTTGGCCCCTATTTAATCTCAGTCCCAGTTCGGACAGTGTACCGTCCTTACTCAGGCCTCATGTCAGCCTGACTCATTACTGCATGTACCCTGGGGCATCTTGCTTCAGGGCTCTCTCTCTTCCCAGGGGTTACTCATGACTTTTAGTATCCTTCCTCTTTTCCTCTTTCCACAGGCTCATCACTGTCCCAGTCTCTATTGGCTTCATCCAGGATCCATGGCTTTATGAGAGATATATACCCTGGCTCCTCTGAGCCGGCCTTAGCTGGGCACCCCAACTCTGAGGGTTGCCACCACTCACCCGTGCCAGGGCACTTGTTCACTTCCCACCACTCTGGGCTCTCAGAAGGCCTCCCTTCTGTCCCTCCCCGGATTTTACCAGTGGGGATTTTATCCCTCTCTGAAAGGGCCAGTCAACAAATCAACATCCACTGCATCCACAAAGCATGCCCAGGCTGGCGTGGGGGAGCATGTTTGGCCTCCAATGGCATTTTGCTGATGTCACTTTTCCCTCTACTCCTGCACTGGTGCCTCTTGTCTTCTGGTGGCAGCATCTCCACCACCATGCCTTTGATCTTCAGCAGCATTCTGAGGCCGCCACTCTTCCCTCTGCTCCAGCACTCGAGGTAAGTTTTGACTTGTGGCAGTGTTCCCACCACACTGCACCTGAAAGCTTGCTAAGAACTTTTTTTCAAACTACTCAGTTGACCTAATAAAAAATATCACATCTACTCAAAGAACCTTGCCTGACTTGGTCAAGTTAAAAATTAGTTTCACTGTAGCTTCCTCCTGTTCTAGGATTTTATTTATATTTAGCTCTATTTCCAATCCATCATGTCATTCCTTGCTCTGTATAGTCTCTTGATAGTTTTTTAACACTTCTACTTTGTTGCCTCTATTCTGAAAATTAGACTATCACAGATTTCCTTTTCATCTGTATGGCCTACTTCACTCTCAATTTGTTGTACTCATCTTGGATCTTTCTGCTTTAAAAGTACATGTAGGAAAAAGTACAGGATGGCATTTTTGTTCAATAGGAAGGTATTTGTTATGCAACAGAGCTCTCATACATTCCTATATCTACCTATCTTTCTTCATTACCTTATGGACCAGCCCCTCATAAAGTTCTAATCACTTATGCTTGTCTCCAATTTCTACTAAATTGATCCTAAGCTTACCTCTGAAAAGCCATTTACCTAAGCAAACCCCTGAAGATGAATGAAGTATGGTTTTGTAAGATATAAAAATCTCCTGGGATGTTTCTTCCAAGATGGTCTTCTGCACTTTTGACATTTGTATGCTTTTTAGCAATCATCTAAGAAGATAAGAAGTACCATAGTGGGTCAGGCTTATGTTCCATCTAGGCTGGTATCCTCCAATAGTGACAGAGTTGGATGTTGTAGAAGGAGAGGATTGAATGAAATATATCTAGAGTGATCTATTCTCTATATATTACCCTCCCTGGCATCCACCATTACTCCTTTAGAGATGCCAGAGGAAACATTTCTAACCCTAGACATCTGTGGCCATGTTATTTAAGCCCAGACTATATTAATTTCCATATTTCTTTATCTTTTTCCTTGAAAAAAATGTTATTAATTGGAATAATCAAGCTTCTACTATAGACAATTACATTTAATATCATTAAGACAAATGCTAGGAATTATGGTCTTTTTTTGCCCTATTGATCTAGTAGATGGCAAAATCTTACTAGTTAATCTTGTCAAGCCAAGAAAACTATCCTTTATTTTGGGTGTTACTTATTAATTAATAAGTAAACTAGCGCTATTAACTTCAGTTTATATACAAATATTCTGTTTTGGTTTTTTTCCATAATATTTTGTCTGTAACCCTAGTTTGTCTTTATAATGCTTTGATGCCTTTTATGTTCAAACCTTAAAACGTGCATGCTCAATTTTGATGGTTTGTCTACTCTGCAAGTCTTTGTTCATAGCTTTGTATCATGATTGCTTGACAGAACAGTAAATCCTGATTAAAATATATTTCCTTAGGTTATTTAAGTCCATGTTACTGTTCCTTCCTTTACCAGGCACTGCACTTTCACCCCTCACACAAACAAATTCCTTGCTACTGTATTTTGCTTCCAAAGCTGTAAATTCTGCAATAGCTATACTCCCTTCTGCAATATAACCAATATTTGCACCCCTGCTGATGTAATTTTTTTATTCATTGATGTAGAGTTCCTATTGCTCTCAAATTATGGAACAAATAATATATTTGGTTACACTGTAGTCACCTGTTCTAGCCCAGTGGGCAGTATAGCCTTTTCAATTTCATCAGAACATTTCATTTTATTCATTCACTATTACTGACATCACTAAATCTGTTGTGAAAGTGATCAGATTGAAAAAAAAATGAAGGAAAACTCTCAGACTGCACTGTCTTATTGTTTCCAAATGACGGATGGGAGATAAGCAACATGTATGAGGAAACAAGTTAGTATAAGTTGCTGCATTAACTGAAGGACTTATCAACAGATTGAGAAGCCCTAAAAAGCCATTTCCTAATGGCCCCATAGAAGTTACCAGAATGGTCCCTATTTACATGGCTCACACCTCTTTCCATCACTATTACACATGAATACACTTGATGAAGTGACATTGTGCATTTATCCACATACCTCTTTGTCCCGCAACGTGCCACAGATTCAGAGCGG
>NW_005843007.1:327968-344110 GCF_000455745.1 Alligator sinensis
AGCAGACTCAATTCATCTAGTTTGCTCCACAAGCAAGCTGACGTGTACTGCCACTGTGCTACGTGCAATTGTATAAGTACCTAAATGCAGGTCAGTGTGCAGGAAATGGTGGCGGTGCACTTTTGAACTAAAACACATCTGATGTGTTTTAGTTCAAAAGCATGCCGCTGCCATTTTCTCAGCACTGACATGCATTTCACCACTTATAAAACCCCACACCCTGTAACACAAGCATGTGTACAAATGCCCATTAACTTCATGACCAACCCCTGCCACTTCCAGTTCCCCTCTTTCCCACCCAGGTATCAGGCCACAGTAGAACTACTCAGTGCAAAGTCTAAGGGCCCCAGAGATGGTGGGTGGCATCCCATCCTAAAGTCTCTGGATTTAGGTCTCCATGACTACTCCAGGCCCCTGCCAGTTTTAGAACATAATTTCCCCATCTCAAGCTTTTGTCCAGACACATGCCAGAATCCTTATAGTCAACACTTATGTGCCTTGGGCCTTGCTCAAAGTGGACTATAGTGTTTTTAGCCATTTTGGGAAAAGCAAGATTAGTGATTCTTTCAGAGATCTGATAACAAGATTCAAGAACATGTGAGGCTCAGTGGAGTTGTCTCAGTCCAATGTGCATGATAGCTCCTTGTAATAAAAGGGCACATTGTTGGTCTACCCAAAACATAGTTATCACAGCCATACCCTCAAGACCTCCACCTTGTCCTAGCACTTAGCGAGGCTTTGGTTGTACCTGTAAACTGCCATCTCTGCCACAATTCATTAATCTACTGCCTGGTCCCAGTGGCTCTTCCTGAAAGACCACCAAGCAATCTTCTCACCCTGAACAGAAAAAGTCTATGACTTTTGCTTACCTCCTGTAGGTAAATGTCATTGCAGAGACAGACATTTTGAGTGAAAAAGGTGTGGTGGTTGAATGGAAGCTCAGAAGTGCACTGCACATAAGGAGGCTAGTTCCTAGTGCAGTAGTTGGCTAAAGTATTTCTGTACTGTGAGACTGTCAGAAGAAGAGCAACCAAGTTTCCATCATGCTCAGGCAAGGCATACAAACAAAAGTGATCTGAACTGAGTGTAATACCTATTTCATCCAGTCTTTTTTTATAACATTCAGACCAATTCACCAAGCACCATTATGGTATAGTTCCTCAAAGGCACTTTGATCACTACAAATTATGCCTGTCCATTTTAAAAAGAGTTCTAAATTAGCTGGAATATGAATTTGTATTTTATTTGTTTTAATTATTGTTTGACTTCCTCTTAGTGACTAAAAAGGATGCTACTTAATTTAACAAGAAGGCCAGAAGTTTTACAGCAGCAACTGCATGAAAGAAGTTTAAAAGCCTCTATTTTTTTCCCAACTATTTAAGTTGGTCCAATAAAAGATATCAGATTCATCCAAAAAAACTTGTCTGTCTGTAGCCTAGACAATTAGTTTGTGGGTTATTTTTTCTAATTTAACTTGATTAGTTAAATCCGTTGCCTAATTTGGGCTTTCTACTATTTAGCAACTGTATTAAAGGAATATCAAGGAGTTCATATATTAAAAAGAATCTTTAGGACATAACTTGATACTTGCTAAAAGATCACTACTAGTTCACTACACACAATGGACTTGACAAGGAAAGAAGGAAGTTTTCATCACTGGCAGTAGCAACAAACTGAGAGTCAGTTTTCCCAGCTTTCATGCCCATATCTGTGAACTCCGTGGTGTAACAAGTGAACATCCTGGGGCCAGCTGAATCATTAGCAAGCCCACTTGTCTCAGGGCTAACCACCTGCCTACCTTACCTTTGATGATACTAATTGGAAGATGTTAACCAGGCAGGAGACTGCCCGTTTGCCTGCCCTAATGCCAAGGGCCTATATACACGGCTCCAAACCTCACCTTATACTGTGTCCCATGCCTTGAAGATGGCATCCATGGCCTAACATCCAGCCTATAGCTTATGGCCTAACACCTGGCTTCTAATCCCATGCCCTCACACTGGGAACTTCACTTCAGTGCCTTACATTGGAACTCTCACTGCCATGCCCTCACACTGTGCTCACAATCCCTGTGCCCTAACACTGGACTCTCAATCTCACTCATTCAGGGCTCCCAGCCACTCCCTTTGCCTCAGGCTCCCTGCCCAGCTTGGAACTCATGCCCCCACACTGGGGCCTCATCCCCTGCCTGACACTGGGCCTCAATTCCCTTGCCCCTGGAGCCTCACACCCATCTCCTTCTTGGGATTTAGAATCCCACCCCCCTGGAGCCTCACACCTGACTCCTTTTATATGCCTCAGGCCTCATTGTGGACCTGGTCTGTCTCTGGCCACTTCACCTGACCAGGACTCCACTGCAGGCTCCATACAATAACCTCGGCCTTTGCTTTGTGTTTGGGGTGTGCTTGCCTACCCTTTTCCCTCCACAGGGTAACCTGCAAGGCAGTGGAGGCTGAGGCTTTCTGGCACCCCCTACTCACCCTTCACTAGTGAAGCACAGGTATGGCTTTTCCTGGAGACTGCCCCACCACTGGTAGTCCCACCACACCATCCAGCCCGAGCAGGGTGTAGTTTTAGTTCATGCCCCAGAACTAGGAGCCTCCATCTTCCCCATTGCTCCTGTCCCGTACCTCCAAGATGTTATGAGCAGGAGCCCCAGCCAGGTGGTGTTCTTCTCCCAGCTGTTTGCAGCAAACTTCTTGCTCCACTTCTCAGAGTTCTGTTCTTATAATAAACAGCCGGGCCCTGTTCCAAATCAGCCCCAATTGTGCCTGATTGGGACTGCAGTCACCTGCAAGCTGCTCTGCTGTTTGCCCATGCCCCTTTGAGTAACAGACCACAACTTGTGCTCTGTTACACATGGGTGTGTCCAGATGAGTGCACATGTGTGGTATGCGGTGCCACAGACCAGTCTGTGGCAACACACATGTCACACATGCAGGCATTCTTTGTGCTAATCTGCAGTGTGGGGACCACGAGATCCTGGTGACAGAAAAATCAGTGCCTAAAACAAGTGGGACAGCATACATGGCAGCATTGTGCACTGCCCAAAACCAGAGTTTGGTCAGCCAGAGCCATGCTCCAGCTGCCAGCCAGGCTCTTTGCTGTTGGGTCACCAAAGCTTCAGCTCCCAGAAGCCCCCAGGACCCCAAGTAAGGCTGCTGGGGCCAGCCCAGGTGCTGGCCTTAGCCTCTCCTACCCGACCTGGGGCAACATGCTGCACACCAGAATGCATATGCATGGGCATTTCCAGGGGATAAGTAGCAGTGGCTAAGTATGTCCCCAGGAAATGCATATTCCCAGTTATGGGGATGTACCCCATGTGATCAAGTCTCTTTAACCAAGGTTTCTTAGAACTGCCATGCTCAATATCACAAAACCTAAAGCCTTATTCCTTAATTTCTATTACTTGACTCTAGTGCCGGAAAATTAGTAAACAGTAGCTGTAAGTGCCAAGGCACAAAATTCCATGCACTTCCAGTAGCTCCATGAAGTTTTGCCATTCCCAGATGCTCTTCACTAGCTGACAGTACAACAGCTGACAGAAGGCCAGAGAGTGCATACATATACCATCTGCTGTCTGCCAGAGGAAGGCAAAAGTCTGTCTCCACTGGTAGTTTAATTGCTAACACAAAATATTTTTCTTCCATGGAGGAGCTGGACTTCTCCCAACAAGACTTTAACAGAGTCCTAGACATTTTCAGAAGAAACTTTGGCCACTTCTTTATAATATTTGTCTCCAAAAATCAATTAGATCTTGCAATGCTAAGCAGAAAAATGCGTAAATACCTTTAATAATATGTTTCTTACCTTTGTCCCTTAGTTTATTCACTTGGAAGATGCATATACACAATGTAGTATTTTTGAAGATTAATGTTTTAACATACAGTTGGACAAAAGCCTAAACAGAAAAAAAATACCTATATAATGTTAACAGGGAGAACTTTGACTTTAAACAGATACCATAAATCCCATTTTGATTAGCAAAATCAGTTGCCAAGTTATCCATATGGCTAACACAATATTTACAGCAATTATAGCTTAGTAAATCCAACAAAATATGTGCTGTTACAACTGAAGAAATCTTAATTTTACATTAGGAAAAAGATAATTTCATCCCATCTTGCAAAAACCTTGAGAAAGTTCAATATACTCCTTCAGAGATGAAGACTGTCACTACTCCAAACCTTTATAGTTTTAAAAACAAGTTTTACACTTCATGGATTTTTTGAAGCAATCAAGTCTTCAGTGGGACAGGAAGCTCCCAGAAGATCCATGACCATAATCTATGCTGTGGTTTAGGAACGTGGCTGTGGATGATAAAGTTTAAGACCTAGTACATGAGCAAGCTGGGCAGCAGTAATCAACCTTTAATTTTAATCCATTTCCTTGAAGCTTTGAAGCTGTGCTTTGTTTAAAATTGCCTTTTGTTCATAAAACAGAGGACTGGAAGGTCAGGTGTCCTGGGAAAGCAGTGTTAAACAAGTATCTCAACACACACTTTAGAGGTAAAAAGAATAAGTCAAGTCCTCCACAGTTCAGGTATGTACTTGTGCATTTCGGGAAAAAAAGTTTCCCCAAATGCTTATTCACAGAAAGAGATAATGCCATAAGAATTCAAAAGGCAAAAGACCGCCCCACCCCTTCCCCACAAAACTAGCAAATCTAGATGTTTGGGCTGCTATTTTGATTTTTCTGAAGAAAAATGTTATTCACCGAGTTCATGAAGTTTGAAATCCTGCATTGCTGTCTATGTCACTATTGAGCAAAGCTTCAAGGAGAGAGGAACCACAGAGGAAATTCATAGATTTTCATAGATTTCATAGACATTAGGGTTGGAAGGGACCTCGGAAGATCATCGAGTCCAGCCCCCTGCCCGAGGGGCAGGAAGTCAGCTGGGATCATAAGATCCAAGAAGATAAGCATCCAATTTACTCTTGAAGGTGTTCAAGGTAGGTGTTTGAACCACCTCCAATGGCAGGCTATTCCAGACCTTGGGGGCTCAGACAGTAAAGAAATTCTTCCTTATGTCCAGCCTGAAACAGTCTTGCAGTAGTTTATAACCGTTCAACCTCGTCATTCCTTGGAGCTCTCTGGTGAACAAACATTCCCTCAGATACTGGTGGTCACCCCTGATAAACTTATAGGTGGCCATCAGATTACCCCTGAGCCTGCACATTTCCAGGCTAAAGATCCCCATAGCTCTCAGCCTGTTGTCATAAGGTCTGTTCTCCTGACCTCTGATCATGTGCATGGCTCTTCTCTGGACTCTCTCAAGCTTCTCCACATCCTTTTTGAATTGTGGGGCCCAAAACTGGATGCAGTACTCCAGTTGTGGCCTCACCAAGGCCAAGTACAAGGGGAGAATGATGTCCTGGGATTTGCTTGAGAAGCATCTATGGATGCAAGCCAGCCTTTTGGTCGCTTTACTAGCCACAGCATTGCATTGAAGGCTCATGTTCATCTTGTGGTCAATCATGACCCCCAAGTCCCTTTCATCCATAGTGCTAGCCAGCGCAGCACTGCTGAGCCTATAAGGATGCTGCAGGTTTTTGCTCCCAAGGTGGAGAACCTTGCATTTTTCAGTGTTAAACACCATCAGGTTCTCGTCCACCCATTTGCTGAGCCTGTCCAGGTCAGCCTGGATCACCCTCCTGTCTTCAGGTGTGGATGTTTTGCCCCAAAGTTTGGTGTCATTGGCAAACTTGGCCAGTCCACTTCTGACTCCAATATCCACATCATTAATGAAGATGTCGAACAATATGGGTCCAAGGACAGAGCCTTGGGGGACCCCACTGGTCTCAGGGCACCATGATGATTGACTTCCATCAATTACCACCATGGAGCCAATTTCCCAACCAGTGGATCGTGGTGGGAAATTCATTTCCTTTGTCATATTTGCTAGGGTAAATGTTGTTGGAATTACTTTACAAGACAGCATTCTTTTTTCCTCCTAATGGCAACTGCCATTCTTAGAACAACAAAAATCAATTTGGCTGTTAAATACTTGCCTTTCCCCTCACTCAGTTTGGTAAGATCAGGCATAAGAGCATACTTGTTTTATCTTTGCTTCACTTTCATGGTATAGAAGTACATGCTATATAGCACTTAAGGGGAGCTGCTTGAGGGCCTTGGCATACCTTACACTTAATACATGTTTTCATTTAGATCATAGTAAGCATATGAGTTTGAACATTTTTGGAGCAGTCTCACAGCAATACTTACCGTGACCTAAATAAAAACATGTCCTAAGCTCCAGAGCTGTTGGAAACTCCAGGGCACTGTGGTGTGCTGCAGAAGCTAGAACCAACAAACCATTATTTGTAGGTACCAGCCCTGCAACACACTGGAGCTACTTGAAGACTCCAATGCACTGGGGGCACTGGGACCAACAATCAGCTGTTTGTTTGTCGCAGCCCTCTCACCACACCAGAGCTGTTTCAAGACACTGGTGCAATGGGAAAGTGGGACCACAAATCAGCTCTTATAGGTCCCAGTCCTGACATCCCATTAGAGTTTTCAAGTGTCTCAGATACAATGCCAGTGCCAGGACCAGCAAACAGATGTTTATTGGTCACAACACTGACAGTATAGTAGAGTTTTACTGCATTATGTCCATGGATCAGTCAAATATTACTTCAATGTGTGTTAGGTAATATGATCTGGAGATAATCCTTGCTAGAAAAGCCCTATGCTCCACTATGATGGCATTTAGCACTTTTTACTGCTTGAACACTTGGATGCTAGCATTTTAAATGTGGTTAACACATGTTAATGCATGCTTTCTAAAAAGGAAGTACAGGCACAGTGGTTTTCAACATTGTGCTTTAATTACTGGCAGCTACATTACACGCAACAGTGTGAATACATACCTATGCTGGATGGTCATCATAATAAGCTCTGTGAGGTTACTTAGGACATTTCCCACTGTTAATTTTAAAGCAAATTAATTTTGTCCTTAAGGGAAGTTTGTTCCCTTTACTACTGCCAGGCTAACAAGATCCTGGGGCTTTAACTTTTCCCTGATGAAACACAATTTAGCATTTTTTAGGTTTCCCTTTCTCTAGCTTTTATTATATTAATTTGAGCCTATGCCCCAAATCTAGCCATTTTGTACAGGTCAAGGCAGTGATTTACCACTAAATACTTTGCTACCTGTTTTCCCCCCTTTGGGATTTGCTCATTTTCAGTTACATACCCATTTTAAAACTCTGACAAACTATTTGATCTGTTACCCAACTCACTCTTCCAACAGCTCAGTACTCCTTCCACAGGATTGTGCTGGTGGAGGAAAGAATATACACAACAAGGACAAAACTCCCTCTCCAGAAAATACACTATAGATAGTAATCTTAAGTCCTTTTAAGGCTGTTAGGGGCCACAGATTTTTTTTAATGTAGCACTTGGCCACATCTAGATGTGCAGGTGGTTGTGATTTCTGGCACTGCAAACCTCCTTGCAGCACCATAAGCGATACACCTAGAACATTAAAATGTGCCCCACATGACAAATTTTGCTACTGGGAAATCCTGGTAGCAAAAAACAAAAAAGGTGTGAAAAACACAGTGAGGCTCACGCAAGCGAATCATGTGCTGGCAGACACGGCTCCCGGGAGATGCTCTGGCTGCCAGCAAATCATATCCACTCCTTTAGTTGTCCCCTGGTTCCTCTAGCACACTGGGATCTAGGAGGGCAGAAAAAGCACAGTTTGTTCCTGGAAGCGGGGCAGTTTGTTTCACAGTAAAACACCTGTGCAGGGGTGTGCACTATGGCAAAATGTATCAGCACAAATTTGTGCCACTACTAGTTTTGCCCCTGAAAGCACACAGCCCTGTATATGGGAATGTGCCCCTTGAATTTTAACAATGGCTTCACCACAACAGGCAATGAGGAAAGAAACTAGGATCTTTTGTACATTATTTTGTTTTGTACAATTGCACAATTTGTTCCATTATTTGAAATGAAAGAACAGTGCCTGTACTTTCCGGGAGGTCTATATCATGCCAGTTGATGACACACTTTATTTGTGTCATGGGAGATTAAGTAACACTCTGGATGCGAGATAAAACTAATATATTTTAGGACCAGGCTGTCATTCTTTCCTTGGAAAAAGTAATGGTTAGTTCCTGCTCAACCATGGCAACTGCAGAGCAGATCCTGCAAACTAACTTCAAGTTCTAATCCTAGAATTGGCTTCTCCTGAGTTTCTCCAACATGTCCTTTAGGTGTTGATCCTTCAAATTTGGCAAAAACAAGCACTCTTCCTCTACTTTAAGGGGCTATTTTATCACATACTGTTTTACCACTTACTGCATCTTTCTACTACACTAAAGGTACCATAAAGGTATCAGTATGCATATCTTCACTTCCTTATCCTGACAAGAGGATACATTCCCATAATCAAGAGCTGGTACAAAACACACATTATAATTCTAGTTAATTAAAAATGATTATCTGACCTCAATGATATAAAATGGTTTGACAAGCAAGCTACAGAAGCTTGATATATTTCCAGGCCTCCAGTGCCTAATTACAAAACCTAGAAATATTTCCAAGGACACTAATCTCAACTGCTCTTCTTGAACAGCTGTAGACAAGTACAGAACAATAGAGAATCAAATTACAAGGATTTCAACTCACTTTGTAGAAAGCAATTGAAAAATGAGATCTAGCTCTCCCTGCCTTGTAAAACTCTGTGCTTTTTCTTAAAAATGGATGTGATGAACTACTACTGCACTCTCAGACTACTGAACCAGGCAGCACAGTTTAGGGAGGAGGTGAACAGCCCTCATTGTTGAAAGAACAGGTTAGGGACTACTCAGAAAAGCTGGTCCATGGGGCCAGATGAGATGCAACCGAGTGTGCTGAAGCAGTTGGCTGATGAGATTGCAGAGCCACTGGCAATCATCTTTGAAAACTCATGGTGGTCAAGAGAGATCCCATATGATTGGAAAAGGGAAAACATAGTGTCCATATTTAAGAAAGGGAAAAGGGAGGATCCAGAGAACTACAGACCAGTCAGTCTCACCTCAGCCCCTGGAAAAATCATGGAGCAGATTCTCAAGGAATCCATTTGTAAGCACTTGGACAAGAAAAAGGTGATTGGGAACAGTCAGCATGGATTCACCAAGGGTAAGTCATGCCTGACCAACCTGATTGCCTTCTATGATGAGAGGACTAGCTCTGTGGATGTGGGGAGACCAGTGGATGTGGTATACCTTGATTTTAGCAAGGCTTTTGATACGGTCTCCCACAACATTTTTGCAGGCAAGCCAAGGAATTACAGACTGGATGAATGGACTTCGGGTGGATAGAAAAATGGCTGGAGCATTGGGTACAGAGTGTAATAATCAGTGTCTAGTTGTTGTTGGCACTGGATTTGGACCCAGCCCCTATACCTTTGTTCTGGGCAAGCACAATCCTCAGGCCAACCGCAACACCTACCAGTTGATAATAGGTGAATTTATTGATACAGAGCAATAACAAAAAAGCAACAATACAAACAATCAAGCAATTCTATATCTACCAATCCTAGGGCTGTCATCTGTCAAAGTATATCTGGTCAGGATGCAGGCTCCACTCTGAGGCTCTGTCTCTTAGGTGTCAGCAGTCTGGAGGTGAGATGCTGAGGCCCACAGCTCCCCTCCAGTGGGGTGCATGAGACAGGCTGCTGGTGTATGTCCTCTGTCCATGGTGGCCTCAGGATCTCTTCCTGGGGGATAGGGACAGGGATGGGGACCCCTCTCAGGGAGCAAAATGGGGAGGGACAGAGAGGAACTCTTTTGTTAATCTTAAACCTCTGCTTTTGTATTATCCTTCCCCCTTGATGACTGCTGATGACTCTTCATCCATGGCTATCTCTGGTTCACTGTCTCTCTGTGGTCACATGTCCATGAAGGCTTCTGGACTGTCTCCTAATTTAGTCTATTCCCCCAAAACTGAGACTGAGCCCCGCTGCTGCTCTGGGGCCTTGTAGCTGGTGTCACTTATCTCATTTCATGGGGCAGTATGGTACATACTTCCTCAGTTCCTAGGCTTTGTGTCCTTATCATGTTAGACAACCCATCTGCCTTGAAGGCTGTGATCTCATGCTATGGCATGCCCCTCTCAATTCTTAGAATGTCCATCCATTGGCATTGTTGTACTTGACAGCCCAACTGCTTTCAGGGCCTTGAGAAGCTGTGTGTGTCTCCCAAGCTCTTTAGAAATCCATTTAACCCCTAATGCCCATCTTGACCCCTTATAATGCACACGTCTATACCCATAAGCCGATTCCCAAAAAACAGGCCTTTAAATACTGCTTCTAATCCAAAAGTTGGCACCTGGTATCAAGTAGAGTGACCCAGGGGTTAATGCTGGTGCTCACTTTGTTCAATGTCTTTTTCATCTTCCAGGTCACTGGTGGAGTGCACCCTCAGCAAGTTTGCAGATGGCACCAAGCTGGAGGGGGAGAGGGGTTGTAGATACCCTGGAAGGTAGGGCTAGGATTCAGAGAGACCTAGACAAATTGGAGGATTGGGCCAAAAGGAATCTCATGAGGATCAACAAGGAAAAGTGCAAAGCCCAGCAGAGGCCAACAAAAATGGTGAGGGGGATGGGGGAAATGACTTCTGAGGAGAGGCTGAGGGCACTGGGGTTATTTAGTCTAGAGAAGAGAAGAATGAGTGGGGATTTAATAGCAGCCTTCAACTACCTGAATTGAGGATCAAAAGAAGATGGAGATAGACTGTTCTGTGTGGTGGCAGATAACAGTACAAGGAGCAATGGTCTGAAGTTGCAGCAAAAGAAGTTTAGGTTAGATATTAGGAAGAATTTTCTCACTAAGAGGGTATACAATCCCACTAGGGGAAACGCCTTGCTGGACTTGGTGTTTGCTGCAGGGGGTGACCTGGTGGGGTCTGCAGGTACAAGGTAACCTAGGGGATAGTGACCATTGATTAATTGAATTCACTATCCAGCAAAGGGTGGGCAAACTAACCAGCAGGGCTGAAGTGCTAAACTTCAGACATTCTAACTTCAATGTGCCCAGGAGATTAGTTAGAGAGGCATTAAAGCTCAAGAGCATTGGCAAAATGGGGGTTGAAGAAGGGTGGTCATTCCTCAAGGGAACGATCCTATGAGCACAGAAGGAGACAATCCCATTGCACATAAATGGGGCCACAGGGGCCAAGAAATCCTGTTCTCTGAACAGGGAAGTCCAGGAAAGCCTAAGGGCAAAGAAAGAGGTACACAAGCTGTGGAAATAGGGGGTAGCTACCAAGGAGGAGTATACCTCTTTGGCTTGCACTTGAAGGGAATCAGACAGGAAGGCCAAAGAACAATTAGAACTCAGCCTGGCAACAAAAATTAAGGACAACAAAAAGTCCTCCTTCAGGTACACAGGGGAAAAAAGGAAGGCACAGGGTAGCATAGGACCCCTACAGGACAGACTAGAGCAATTAGTGACAGAGAGGGTGGGACAAAGCTGAGCTCTTCAATGAGTTCTTTGCATCTGTATTCCTAGAGACAGATCAAGACAAATCTCCCAACTGGATCATAGATAGACACAGGAGGGACATCAGCCCACCAGCTGTTAGCGCAGACTTAGTGAAGGGGCATTTGGAGGGGCTGGATATGTTCAAATCAGTGGGTCTGGATGAACTTCATCCAGGGGTGCTGAAGGAATTGGCTGGTGTCATAGCAGAGCTGCTGGCATGGCTATTTGAGCACTCATGGTGCTCCAGTCAGGACCCAGAGAACTAGAAAAGGGCCAACTTGGTCCTTATTTTCAAGAAGGGGAGGACGGACGAACCAGGAAACTATAGGCCAGCTAGTCTCACCTATATTCTTGGGAAAACTCTGGAAGAAATCGTTAAGGGTCAAATTTGTGGGAGCCCTGCAGGGGAAATAATGCTGAAAGGAATTCAGCACAGGTTTATTGCAGGTAGATCCTGCCTGACTAACCTTATTTATTTTTATGACCAAGTCACAAAATGCTTAGACACAGGAGTTGAAGTAGATGTCATCTACCTAGACTTTAAGAAGGCCTTTGATAAGGTATAACATTCCGTTCTTATAAATAAACTGACAGGCTGTGATGTAGACGATTACACAGTCAGATGGGAGGCAAATTGAATTAGGATTTGCACCCAGAGAGTGATGGTGGATGGGTCAATATCGACCTGGAAAGATGCGGACAGTGGTGTCCTGCAAAGCTCAGTCCTTGGATCGGTGCTATTCAATGTCTTCATCAGTGACTTGGACGAGGGTGTAGAGAGCACCCTGTCCACATCTGCAGGTGCTACCAAATTATGGGGCCAAGTTAATAAAGCAGAGGCTAGGGAATGGATTCAGGTGGATCTGGACAGGTTGGAAAAATGGGAAAAACAAAATAGGATGCAGTTCAACAAAGACAAGTGCACAGTGCTGCACCTGGGCAAAAAGAACCACCAACACACTTACAGGCTAGGAGATGAACTTCTCAGCATCACAGAAGCAGAAAGGGATCTTGGAGTCATACTTGACTCCAAGATTAACATGAGTCCCTTTATGTGGCGCTGGTCAGACTTCAGTTGGAGTATTGCGTCCAGTTTTGGGCACAGCACTTCAAGAGGGATGCGGAGAATATTAAGAGAGTTCAGAAGAGGGCCACTCGTATGGTCAGAGGCCTGCAGGCAAGGTCCTATGAAAAGAGACTGAGGGACCTAGATTTCTTCAGCCTTCACTGAAGGCTGAGATGTGATTTTGTGGCTGCCTATAAATTCATCAGGGAAGGAAAGCAGGGAATAGGAGATGCTCTGTTTACTAGGGTAGCCCTGTACTAGCCAGGAACAATGGCCACAAATTGTTTGAGAGTAGATTTATGTTGGACATTAGAAAGAACTTCTTCACAGTAAGGGTTTCCAGAATCTGGAATGGGCTTTCAAGGGAGGTGGTGCTTTCCCCTACTTTGGAGGTCTTTAAGAGGAGGTTAGATATGCACCTGACTGGGGTCGTCTGACCCCAGTGCTCTTTCCTGCCCAGGGCAGGGGGCTGGACTCAATGACCTACTAAGGTCCCAACCAACCCTAACTTCTATGAATCTATGAATTTAACTGAAGTCCAAAATGTCATAGATTCTAATGCCAGAGATTACATTACATAAGGATGAATAATTGAGCCTGTAGGACACATTTGTCATACATGTAAGATATTAACTAAAGTAATATTCTTTAAAATTTCACTCAGACACACACACACTCCTCAGCCTACATTAGGTCAATGATGTCCTCAAACCCTTTTTGTTTGTTTATTTTATGTAAGTAAAGTAGAACATTTTATTTAAGGTGACATAATTGTTCACATTTGGAAAACTAAATCTGATTTTTAAGATGCCCCCAGCACGTTTCCCCTTAAATACTTAATGATTCCCAAATCTTTTCCTCATTCCAAGTTTCTTGGAGGTCAGTTACATTGTATTCTTGTCAGTGACTTACACTATGACAAAATGTGAAGAAGTGACAAGATGGGGACAACACATGCACTTAAAATTGGAGGTATGAAGAAAGTTTTGCTTAAAAATACATGATAGTTTTCACTACTTAGAAGCAGGAATTTTGAGAAAAGTTCATGGAAAAAGGAGTTCTACTTTATAGATACTATCCATGTACCTGGGCTACTGACATTCCTGGATATAGGAAAGCTGGACTGATTGACAGAACATTGAACTTAAGAATGAGTGGAGATAACTTTACCTTTTCTATAGCTGTTTTTAATAGCGATAAAAAGTGGAGAGGGGAAGGGGTAAAATCAAGCAGGTGAAGGCACTACCATGGATAAAGACAAAAGGACACAGGTGGTATACTAGATAAATGTGTTTCACTTTTACTTAGTCTATTGCCTACCTATAAGGTACCTATAAGGTATATAAGGTATTTTGCATAATCCAGCTCAAAAACAGGTATGAGAAATAAATGACTTCAGCATCCATAGGGATAAACTTCATTCACACATACCTCACATATGCTACAAGCATGTCCCACTATGGCAGTTCTCAAGCAGAAAATGATCCTAGAACAACCACTAGGTACGTCCATGGCAGCAACTGCTTAGTCATGTTTCTCAGGCTGGCACGTGCAAGCAGGGTGTGTACTCAGGGGCCCATGGAAAGACCAGATCACAGCACAGCAATACATTAACAACCAACAACAATTTCTGTATATAATGTAATTAGATTAGGCAATAATAAAAAAAATCTAGAAAGAAAAAAGAGAGAGAACCTCAACTGCTAGTGCAGGATTTGGAATCAGTTATTGTTAGGGTAACTATATGGATTTTGGGGAGTGCTGGGTGTGCAGCTGAATATTTTTTTTTCCTGTGTCTCAGCAAAAGCTGCTGGTCACAAGGCTGGATGATATATTAAAAGTAACTAAATTTGCTAATGCTTAAGTAAGCGGATTCTTAACAAAAGGGTAGGGTGCAAAGTACATGATGTGTTGGGTAAAAATAGGATACTGACCAAGGATTATCATTAGGGGAAAAAGCAGAAGTATGGCCTTGGAGATGGTGATGAAGTCAGCAAGAAAACTAGAAAGAACCAGCGAGAAACCAGAAGTAACCGAAAGAAGCGGAGGTCAAAGTCTTACACATGCACTCTTAGGAGAGAGGCATGTAAATGAATGAAATGCATAGGCAATACCATGCTAAGGAAGCAAATAGTAAACAGAGGTGGAGCTTGAGATGGGAGGAGAAATGGGTGGAACCAAAGGACATAGGTGGAGTGAATGTTAATAAGTATGAACCAAGGTGTATAAAATGTGGAAAGAACTATTGTTCAGGGCAGGTCCCCAGTTTGTTGCTTTTTGGGACCTGGCCCGAAGCTGTCTCCATTCTGAATACAGCTGTTGCGAGCAATGCGTGCTTGTGTTTGCTCCCTGCTTGCTCTGGCTAATGAGTAACATGATCCATGAGCACTTGAATCGTCATCTCCCTGGTTGTTGGGCTCCGCATGGAGTCTGGGTCTAAGAGTTATCAGCGTGGCAGAATACTGCATCATGACACAACTCAAGTAGTGAAAGTCATGTGTTAGAGAAAAATATAAATATAAATAAATCCAAATGCTTCAGGTAATACTGGGCATGTCTACATGAGATGTTACGGTGCAGTAACAACTAACGACTGTGTCATAGCTTGTTGCTATGACACAGTAACATTGCCAAGGACTAACCATGATGCAACCCTGCTGCACAGTAGTAATGAGCATAAGAAAATCATAAAAATACGTAACCATTATTAGACCCCAACTCCATGCGGGGCCCAATGACCAGGAAGACAATGATCCAGTTGTTCAGAAAGCAAACACCAGCACACACTGCTAGCAACAGCTTTATTCAAAATGGAGACAGCTTTGGGCAAGCTCCCAAAAAACTGGGGAGCAGCCATGAAAATTAGTTCTGTCTACATTTATACACCTTGGTTCATATTCATTAACATTTACTCCACCTTTGTCCCTCCTTTTTTCCACCCATATTTCCTCCTATCTCATGCTCTGCCACTGTTTACTGTTTTTTTTTCGTTAGCATGGAATTACCTATGCATTTTACTCATTTACCTGCCTTTTTGCTATGAGCACATGCCTAAGACTTTGACCTCCACTTCCTTAGGCCACTTGTCATTTCTTGCTGACTCCTTCATATAGTCTCTTTTTATGACCAGGTTACAAAATGTCTGGACACAGGAGTAGGGGTGGATGTCATATACTTAGACTTCAGGAAGGCCTTCAATACGGTATCCCACCCCATGCTGGTGAACAAGTTAAGAGGCTGTGACTTGGATGACTACACAGTCCAGTGGGTGGTGAATTGGCTAGAGGGTCGCACCCAGAGAGTCGTGGTGGATGGGTTGGTTTCGACCTGGAAGGGTGTGGGCAGTGGGGTCCCGCAGGGCTCGGTCCTTGGACCAATACTCTTTAATGTCTTCATCAGCGACTTGGACGAGGGAGTGAAGTGTACTCTGTCCAAGTTTGCGGATGACACAAAGCTATGGGGAGAAGTGGACACGCCGGAAGGCAGGGAACAGCTGCAAGCAGACCTGGATAGGTTGGACAAGTGGGCAGAAAACAACAGAATGCAGTTCAACAAGGAGAAATGCAAAGTGCTGCACCTAGGGAGGAAAAATGTCCAGCA
>NW_005843007.1:344522-344975 GCF_000455745.1 Alligator sinensis
ACTCTTTCCTGCCTATGCAGGGGGTTGGACTCAATGATCTATTGAGGTCCCTTCCGACCCTAACATCTATGAATCTATGAATCTCCAAGATCTTACTTCTGCTTTATCTCCTGATGATAGCTGGCGGGCTGCATCCTGTTCGCCTTACACAATGAGTTATATATCTTACAACACTATGATATAGTTAGGAAAATGCTTGCCTAAGCGTCTTGCAATGTTACTTTTAATATATCATTCTACCTTGTGGTTAGCAGCTTTGCTGGGCCACAGGCTATAGCCTTGTATTCAGCTGCAAATTCAATGTTCCCCAAGATCCAAATACTGTCACCCTAACAACCATATGTTTAAGATATGAGACAGAGATATGAGGAACACAGATAGCTATAATAATAGTTAAGAACAGATTGACTTTTATTTGTAAAGTTTAGGATTGTGAATCCAAAAAAGATATCA
>NW_005843007.1:345110-358296 GCF_000455745.1 Alligator sinensis
GGGGAAAGTGGGGGTGGGGGAAGGGGAGGGATGGGTTCACAACGCTGAGAGAGAAAGAAGATAGATACACACAAACCCGTTACAATGGTCTGCAATGAAGGAGGAAGTAGTTTGAAGAAAACGTCTCAGTCTATATAGAGTCTCACCGCGGGGGGTCCTCTTCAGGTGGAGTGGGGTTGTCCGTTGCTGAAAAATCCTCTCAAAGTAAAGTCCATTTGGTGCAGAGGGTGGGGTTCAGGCAGTCCCCTCTGAGTCTGGTCCGGCAGCGGTCTGTCTGGCAGGGTTGGAGTACTGGCGATGGCCTGTGATGTGTTCCACATAGATGTCATGGGACCAATGGATGGTGTCATTACCCCTATATCTTAGCCCTGAAAATGCAGCTTCTAAGTCAGTTACCAGCCAGCCTAACTGTCAGCCTGCATTACCCAGCCTTCCCAAGTGTGGAACTAAGCTATCCATGGCTCCATGAATGGAGACACCATTTAACTTTTCAAGCATGCCTTAAGTATGTTTTCTTTTCTGGCTATTTGCATACTTGTTCAATTGAAATCTTGGGAAGTGTTTGCATACAACTTCCTGCCCCCAATATGTTGGTCTGTTTATGAGACCATAAGTCCTTCCTGATCCTATTATATTTAGGAAATACTTACATCCTTTTAGCTTAATCCAATATCTCCAGTTATCAATTATCAAGAGATAATCAAAGTTTCTCACTTATGTTCTCCGACTATGAGAATGATCAGAGAACAGACTGGACATATGTGTCAGCCTTGCTACAAGGCTCCCCATTTTGAAATACAAAAATCACCACTGTCTGCTAGATGGTGTGCTCAATGCAAACCCTTTCAGCTGGCCACTATTTATGTGTACCCATGCCAAATGATCAGTAATTACTCCTCTCAGCCATCTAGGCTTTGATCCCATCTTAGGTGGAGATAGCCTTTGACTTTTCAGACAAAGGTGGGGAGGTGAACTGAGGCAACCGCCTTGGGTCCCGCACTTTGTGGGGCCCTGTGCAGCCAGGCAGAGTGGCTGCAGTGATTCTGCCAGGTTCACATCCAGCCTCTCACTACCCCTCCCCCCACCCCATTGCCTACGTCACTGCTGCAGATGGTGGTGCCAGCTTATTCGGGTCCAGGGCACATGGCATTGGGGCAGGGGCGGGGCCCTGCATGGGCTGATTTTTCCCACCCTGCTCATGTCAATTCTGAAGGTACCACATGAGAAATAGTTGTGTAAGGTTGGAGGGACAGGGATTAGAATAACTTGAAAGTGAGTAATGAGACAACCATGAGTAACATTAAAATATCAAGTATAAGACTGGAAAGTAAATTATTAGCAGAATTCCTTAAGGTTAAATCTTGGGACTGTCTATTTTTCATTAATGACTTTGGCACAACAAGACTATACTGACAGCATTTATTGATAATTCAAGCACATGATCTATAGAAAGAAGGATCAGGATATCATGGAAAAAGAACTTAATTATATGGTGAATGGGAATAATAGAACTGGATAAGTTTGAATGTTAAAAAACACAAATCTATGCACTTACATGCCAATAAATTAAGGCTGCCACATGTAGGAATCAGAGTTAAAATAACTGAGAAAAGCAGCATGAGGATGAATAGTTATTCTGGAATTGACTAAAGAATGGAAAGTGTGATGCAACATTGAAGCTGACAAATGTGATCTTAAGACATTCAGTGGGAGTACTCCCAGTAAAGATAAGAAAATGTTAGTGGCATTATTTAGGGAAATATCTGGAATACTGGGTGTGTCTTTACATGCATTTGACCCAAGATCAGTTTACTTTCAAGTAAACTACTTGTGAGTAAATGCTCCCGGACAGGGGTCTACACATGCAGGAACAAGGTAGTAGATTTCCACTCAGGGACAATTTTCCATTGATGGGCTTTTATTCTGTGATAGGGTGCTATTAGAGCTGGAACAACTCCTCACTCTCAGGCTCACATTTCTCCCCTGCTGATGTACGTCTCACCCATCATTCCTTGATAAATTTATTGGAGGCTGGAGAAAAATTGAGTCCTGGGAAGACTTTTCTTAGGGTGATATTCTCTCCAGTCCTGAGCTCTTTACTTCATTAATCCTTCACCAAACATGAAATGTATTTTGTCCAGGGCTCCTCCACCCCTTCACCCTGGTCCATCACTCACCCCAATGAGCTCTTCAGTACCAGCTGTCCCATAGGTAGAAAGAATCTGTCGATCTCACAATACACCTCCAATGAGCCCCAATCAGGGACAGTTAACAGTTCTGCTCAGCACGTTGTACATATAATAAAACCAATGTAAACTGAAAATAGGTTAAACAGCCCGGTGAATGCCTACTCATTTTTTTTCACAAGCCCTCTATTTATGTGGATCCTCTTCCCTCAGAGGACCACCATACATTTGACTTATTCCTTTGTACCCTCAGTCAGATGCATTCTCTTCCCAAGTAGCCATGATGCTTCTGCTGCCAGTGGAAGCAAGGAGGTGGGTGCAGTACCTGATGTCCCTGCCCCACCTCCCCTAACTCCAGAAATAGGCACCAGCAGCAGAATCACTGTCTCCTCCACCCCAATGTCACCTCCCAGCATGAGCCTCCCAATGCCAGAGGAGGAGCTGGAGCTGGAACCAGGGACCTGAGCGCTCTGGCTCAAGCAACTCTGGGGACTGAGGGGGAATCAGAGTTTATGCTCCACACCCCTCAAAGATCCCCTAGACCCAGGTCTCCTTCTCTGGAAAACAGCAACTCAGAGGAGGCTGAGGTAGTGGAGGTTCAGGCAAGTGGCTCAGCTGAGTCAGCTCTTCCTTCTGTTGTGCCTCAGCTTGCTGAACAGGGGGATAAGGCAACATCCCCACCCTCAACCCAGAAGCAGGTGAATAGTATAGTATGGGAGCATTTTCAGCTGGCAGATGATCCCATGTTTCCTATCCACCAGCACTGCCAAAGGCAGATCAGTCAGGGAAACGAGGTGAAACACTTCACCACCACGACACTGCTGCATCTCAGAAGGCAGCATCCACTTGCTCTTCTTCCTGCTCAGCCTGGACCCAGTGCAAATGTGCCCAAAGGGAAGTCTCCCGCTCACTCCAGAGCCCCTGTCCCTCCAAAGCAGGCTACCCTGAAGTGGTGGGGGAAAGCTGCAGACAGAGGGGGGCGCATTCCCAAAATGAGCAAGTTCACCCAGAGCATTGGGGAGATGCTTGCTTTGGATAGCCAACCCTTCTCCCTTGTTGAGTGGCTAAGGTTCAGGATGCTCATGGCACTTGTGGCCCCATCTTATCAAGTGCCTGCATGCACCACCTTTAGCAGGAGGGTTGTGCCCTCTCTGTATGAGGCATTCAGGGAGTTCTTGAGGGAAGAGCTGCACAAGTCAGGACCACAGGTAGCCCTGCACTTCACCTCAGACATCTGGAGTAGCTGGGGTGGTGATCACGCCTACCTCTCCCTCACAGGGCACTGATGCAATCAGTCAGGCCTTCGGTGAACTCTCCTCCAAGCCAAGGTGCTGGATGAGTCCCACAAGGGAAATCATGGTGCCCATGAACCACATGGTGCAGGGGTGGCTCATTGGGCAGGCTGAGCTCACCCATGGATTCATGGTTACTGACAACAAGGCCAATATGGTCAAGGTTGTCTGTGATGCCAAGTTAGTTGGCATCCGCTGTGTGGCACACAGACTGCACCGCATAGTCAGGGATGCCTTTTAGGGAGACAGGGCTGCCGGTGATGGCACTGCCACCGCTACCGCCACAAGCCAGCTGATTTCAAACTGCAGGCTGGTGGTAGGCTACTTCCACCACAGCATCAAGCAGGGCAAGATTGTGCAGGAAAAACAGGTAGAGCTGAACATCCCGCAGCACGAAATCACATGGGATGTGGAGACTCAGTGGAACTCCACATACCTGATGCTTGAAAGGCTCATGGAGCAACAGAAGGCCATCCATGAGATGGCTTTGGTTGGGGAGATCGGAATCAGTGGCCCCCTGAACAGAGATGAGTGGGGTACCATCTCCCAGATCTTGGTGGTCCTCAAGCCCTTCCTCAAGGCCACCAAGACCCTTAGGGCTGGTGATGCCCTCCTCAGCCAGGTGATCCACATAGTGAGGGAACTTGAGAACCAAATGGAGAGCTTCCAGGGGATCAATGTTCCTGGCTGGGGCAAGCAGCTGTCACCAGATGTCCAAGCACTGGTGAGGCAGAGATGGCTGGATCCTTTTTGGTCAGGTACGGTCCACATGCTGGTGGGCCTGTGTGACCAGAGAGTGAAGGGGAGCATGTTCACTGGCAGTACCAACCCCTCGATCACTGGACACTGGTGCTGGTCAACAAAGTCAGGGAGGCCAAAGGGCAGAGGTGAGGGGATGTGGAAGCCTCTGCACTGCCATGTTGTGCAGAGGCCCCAGTGCCAGGAAGGATGCACCTGAACACACACACAGTGTCACCCACCCATGTCATGAGTTTTCCCTGGCTGAGGCCAGAGGTGCAGCCCCCCAGAACCCAGACTCCCCCTGCACCTATCTCCTTGACAGCTGGCAGGCTTCATGGCTGCAGAAGGACCTATCAGGCCTACAGTCATTTTTTTTCAACCATCTGTGCCCTAAAAGAGAAACAATTGCACAAGCACCCATGTCACAAGTTTTTCCTGTTAGCAGCCAGAGGTTCAGGGCCCCAGAACCCAGACTCCTCCTGCATATATCTCCTTGACAGCTGGCTTTGTGGCTGCATCAGAGCCTAGCAGGCCTGCGGTTTTCACCCCATGTGCCTCAATACACACACAGTGTCACCTATGTCATGAGTTTTGCTGGTCAGCAGCTTGAGGTGCAGTTTCCCAGAAGCCCCTGAACCTATCTCCTTGAAACTTAGAGGGCTTTGTGACCTCAGCAAGCACTACCATTTTCACCCCACTGTGGCTTAACACACACACAGGACATGAGTTTTGCTTTCAGGATTTTGAGGTGCAGTTTCCCAGTAATCCCTGCACCTATCACCTAGAATAGTAGGAGACTTCATGTGTTCAGCAAAGGCTACCAATCACGCAAGTTTTATCTGAATCAGTCAGAAAACAATAAAGTTATAGATATTTAATTGATTCCCCATTATACTTTATGGCCAAATCTCCGAATCTTCCGGAGCTGATTTCGCCGAATCAAACTGGAAAAGTGATTCAAAGCTCCAAAACAAATTGCTGGCATCCAAATGGACCAAATCCAAATTGATTAGTTGCCTATTCACACAGGCCTATTCACTGTTGTTAATGCCTCAGTTGTAGTACTGAGTCCAATGCTGGACCCCCTTTTTCTAAAACGTAAAGAAATTGGAGCTATTAGACAGGTTAGGCATACAATAAAAGGTTGATGAATTAATCTGGAGAACAAGAGATAGGAAGGGGGAAGAAAAAAACCATGATAATTGTTTTCTAAATGATGCCATAAAGAGTGAAAATGTTATCCTTACTGTAACAGGAAGGCGGTCAGGGTCGCCGTGCTCTCCCCTGCTGCCTCCTTTCCCATGTCAAGTTGCCAACTGGCACCCTTCAATTCTGGCCCGCCACTATTTTGATCTAATGATCTAATTAGATTATATATATATATACACGCTGCTGCAAGATGAAGAAACCCCAGTAGGCTTGAGTAGGGTTATAGCCGGGTGGCTTCTGCTTGTGTTATAGCCCAGGGGCTTGTGTTTGTGTTGCTATTTGTTACACTGGTGGTTTGGATGAGGCTAAGAGGGGATGGAGGAGGCCTCATAGGGGACCCACAGCAGTGTGGGAATCCCAGTGCCAGCAAGGGCGCAGCATTCGGGGTGCACAGACCCCAGCCCCAGAGAGGGGCAGTTGAGAAGCCCCAGAGTAGGAGGCATTGCTGAGAAGCCCCAGTGAGGGCGTAGTGAGCCCCGGAGAAGGAGGCAGCATTGTGGTGAGCCCCAGGAAAGGGGGCAGTGCTTGAGAAGGCCCCAGAGAGAGGGCAGCATTACTGAGAAGGCCCCAGGGAGCCCAAGCACCAGAGAGGGCGTGGAGACAGAGAGAGAGACAGAACAACGTCCATTACACCTGCGAGGCTTGAGGTGTGGTACAGGGGTGGTAGGAGCCACGCATAGCCCATAAGGCTAGAGCGTACGGAACACTCACTCCCGTAGAGGAACTGGATAACCGTGGAACAGAAGACAAAAGGCAGCCTCCCTATAATATATATATATAGATCCATCTACTGTCTCTCTCTCTCTATATATATTATTTCAGAGTCAAATGTTGCTGGGTTTTGTTCCAACTGTTTTTTTTTTAGATTAAAATGCCTGAATTAAAGAGGTGAGAAAAATAATTTTATATTTTCTCTGCCTATCTACAAAGAAAAAATGTCTTTGGATATCATTCAGTTGACTCTTTTCACCCACCATATGTTAAATGACATACCCTAGAGTGTAGATAATATTGCTCCTTGGAAAAAGTAAACTGAAACTTGACTTCAGTGAAACTGAAATTTATGTTAACTTCAGGTAGAGCCATATGTCCTTCTCACTCTAGCAAAAGTCTACCATTTTGATTTTTTGGTATAAATTTATTAGTGGAGCCAGCAGCTTTAAGTATGCCCGTCTAAGTGTCAGGAACCATATTCTTCTGCAGTGGCTTTACCCAATAACCTGAGCAGTGATCAACCCCAACTTTGCAGTTCTAGGCTTCTTACTAGGGGTCATATTATTTTTTAAGTTAGATGCCCTAGGCAAACATTAAGCATTCTAATTTTTTTTTTTTTACCTAGAATTTAACATGGTCACTAGTCTCTATACATTTAAAACAAACAAACGTGCTAGTGTGATCACTGATATAGTCTTTTGTTTGTTGTTCTTTCATGTTTATAAGTTTGGATAACATATTTGTACCTTATGCTCTGTGGCACTAGTGGACTAGTGGACTAAAAGGCTTTTATCAGCTACTGACATCCCCTACTAAAATTCTCTTACTCACAGGACACAAGACATGCTATAGTACAACTGATTAAAATAATAAAAGCAGTGACACAAGAAATGATGGAAAATAGAAGGGATTTTGATTCCCTCACCCTGGGGGTGTATGGGATGCCCCTCAACTGGAGTGTGTGGGGCTCCTAGTCATGGGAGCTTGCTTCTTGCTAGTGCTGGGGGAGCCTGGGATTGGGCTGCCCCTGCAGTAGCAGCAAAGTGAAATGGGATCTAACACATGAACCCACAATCATGCTTCCTCCCATCCTCATGTGACATAGCAGGAAGCATGACTCAAAAATGGTACATTACAGCTCATCTCACTTTTCCCTGATTATTGTCCCTGAAGTCCCCTCTACAGAAACCTCTCTGAGCTTTCAACACTGAAATTAATTCAAGTCATTCTTTCTGCACAATATTTGGACTTCAAAAGGTCACTCACTAGCACTGGCTTTCTGAAGTTCCCAAACACCAACAACCTCCTAAACACCAGATGTAACAGTGGCCAGAAGCCACCTGAATACCACATGTCTCAGAACAATAGGTTGGTGATGTGAAACAAGGATATAGCCTCCTATTGAATTTACTACTGTTTTGAGAGAAACAAGGCCTGATACATTCTCTATAAATCAAGAGTTTAATCAAAGAAATACTTTATTACAACAAACTTTCCTTTGAAATGGAGCTGTGAAATCTCCACTACAACAGGGAATGAGGTGCAGAATAAGTGGCTCAGTAATAAGGTAACATGGCAGTGTGTTTCTGCCAGCACAGTGCCAATTGCAATGCTGGTAGCACAGCAGCAGTACTGTAGAACAAACTCAGGCTGGAGAACAGGGATACTGCTTCAGCAGTTAGGCCAATTTGGGCAACTAATGGGGGACACCCACAGCTGGCCAAAGGAAGGCCCTATAACTCCAAGGGGAATGGCTTAGTGGCTGTATAAGCCAAGACTAAGTCTGGGGAGGCAGTCTAGCCCTTCAGGCTGGAGGGGAGAGAGCTCCTAAGCAGAGATGGACTGTTGGGCTGACTGCTGAGCTAACATGGGGTACTGCAAGTGAACAGAGATATATTGCTAGGGAAAATGACCAGGTTAGATCCAGGTTTGAGTTGCCCCACCAAAAAGCTGAGATGTAAGTTCAGACCCAGTTTGTAGCTGTGTGTGTTACAGTCAGCAGGCTTTTTGTTTACAGTTTATACCAGTAGTTTGAGCCAGGACTAGAAGCAGAGGAAGGAGGTCCCATTTGAGTTCCTAAGAGTCCAAGAACATTTGGAAACTTTGAGGTGAATCGCAAACCCTGGAGGGGGCCAACTGATTGACCTGCCAGAACCAAACTGAAAGCAAGGAGAGAGAAGGGTCACCCGGGCTGACACAAGTGAGGGGCAGAGAGAGAGGGAGGGTATTTCATCACACCTCAACACCTCCCCTCCCCCCCACACACACATTTTCTTTTTGAAAGCCTATGCCCATAGCTTTTCAGGGCTGTAGGCACTGGCATCCCTACAGTTAGTAACATTTTTCATTACCTAAAGAAAACCAAATAAACCATACAACTAACTACAATGACAATAAACATAAAACACAAGGAAAATGTGGGTTTTTCATGTGCCGGAGCACTTCAGGATGGTCCTGTGTTCTCTTGCCTGTCACCCAGAGTCTCTTCTGGACAGTAAGTCTGCCACCACATTCTGGCATTCCTTTATGTGTTCCACTTTTGTGTTGAGCTCCTGAAGCTGCAATGCCCACTTTTGAAGCTTGTCATTGGTATTCTGCATTGTCTGCAGTCATTGAAGTGGGGCATGGTCTTTTAGGACTGCTGTCCCCACAAATAGGGCCTCAGCTTCTTCAGCACCCAGATGACTGCCAAACACTCCTTCTGCACAGAAGATAGGTTCCATTCATGGGGAATCAACTTCCTGCTTAAGTAAGCCACTGGATGTCATGTCCCTTCATGCTCCTGCAGAAGCACAGCTCCAAGTCCAGTGTCTGTGGCGTCAGTGGCCATGCAGAAGGGTTTATCATAGTCTAGTGCCCTCAAGATTGGCTGTCTGATCAGGGCAGCTTTCAAGGTGTCAAACGCCTGTTGATATTCCAGTGCCCAGCTTACCTGATCAGGGTGTGCCTGGCTTGTTAGCTCACACAGGGGAGCAGCTATTGTACAAAAGGAGGGGAAAAATCTTCTCTAAAACCCGGCCAGGCCAAGGAATGCTCTGACCTGCTTCTTTGTGGTGGTGGCCAATCTTTAATGACCTCAATCTTATCCCACATTAGAGTTGTAACAAGGGGCTGAATCTGAGCCCTGCTACTAAGAGTGAAACTAAGGGTGAAACTAAGACACAGATGAACAAGAGAATGAAGGTACACACACAGGGGATAGATAAGGGGATAATGATTGCTGCCAGACATAAAAAGAGGGGCAAGACACCAGACATTGCCCTTGGGGCATTTGAAAGAAGAAGAGGAAGGAGATGTGGTTCTCAGCTAAGTTACCTGGACCTTGAAGAACGCCACAAACAGAAGCAAGGAGAGATGACCCTGGTCTGGTAAGGCCTGGAGGAAACCCTTACCACAGGAGTAAGCAGCTGGAGATCAGCCAGCAACACCTCAGGAACTGGGGAGATGGGAACTCTGGACACTCAGACCCCTGAGGTGACTCTGAGCAGCAAGAATAGTTCAGAGCTGCCGTGATCAAAAGGAAAAGGAGCAATGCTAAAGCTCCATCTGGAACCACAAGAACCAACAGCCATCCAGGAAGATCCCTCTAGGGTGTGGGAAGAAGAAAGAGAGGCTCAAACCCCAGGGACCAGGCTCCAGGGGTGACCAACATAGCCAGAATGTCAAAAACCCCCGCAGTGAATGGAGAAGCAGCTGAGAGACTGCTGTATATCCAAGCCATCCTACAGCTCCATGTTAATGAGGCAATTACAACGAACAAACAGACTGTAACATTGTTCAATAAAGCCAGCACTTATTAAGAATCCTACTGGCATCCTTTACCACTCACCTCAAGGTCTTAACATCAAATTTATTTCCATCTTCATAATCATGGCAGGTGAGTCATTGAGGAGAGAGGAGGCAGACAGCAGACACCCTCCCACAGGAGTGATCATGCCTCCGCCCACATGGTGTCCCAAATACACCACTTCAGGCAATACCAACTGACTTTGTTTTGCTTTCACTGTTAGCTCAGCCACTTTAATTTTTCCAGCACAGTGGCTAGATTAATCAGGTGCAAGTCAAAGTCCTGGCTGAAGATGGCCATGTCATCAATGTAGGCTGATAAACTTGACTTGGCCCAGGGTGTCAAGCAGGGAGTCTATCCTGGGCATAGGGTAAGCATCAGGGGTGGTGATCGCATTCAGCTTCCTGTAATATACACAGAACCTGATAGACTCATCCTGCCTTCGGACAAGCACCACAGGGCTTGACCAGGGACTCAACGGCTGAATCACTCCTAAACCTAGCATGTCAGTGACCTCATGTCTTATCTCCTCCAGCACCTTCCCATTGACAGGGTAGGTCATTGAATGGATGGGGCGATGGCTGCCAATGTCTATAGTGTGTACTGCCAAGTCCATCCTACCTGGTTTGTTTGAGAACGTTGTTTAAAAGTCTTGGAGAGCTTTACGCAGCTTCTCTCTGTCCTGGGGGGAAAGATGATCAGGGAGAGGAAGCTCCTCTACCCCTGCCTCCACCTCCCAATCAGCATACAGGACTTACTCCTGTTCCTCAGGGGATTCATTGGCAGAGGAAATACAAAGTATGGCATCATTCCTGTCATAGTAAGGTTTGAGCATGTTTACATGTACCACCTTAGGCTTTTTACCTGGCTTATTCATGGTAACAACAGAAGTCATGTCATACAGCTTGTCCTGAATGGTATAAGGGCCTTCCCAAGCTGCCTGAAGCTTGTCCTACTTTAATAGCAGGAAAATCATAACCTTATCCCCTGGCCCAAAGGTACACAAGCAATTCCCCTTGTACCAGATATTCTGCTTCTCCTGGTCCTGGGCTAGGGACTCTTGCACCACCTTCATCATTCCAACCAGCTTCTGGTGAAAGTTTAGCGCATACTCTACCACCAGTATTTTAGAAGATGAGATCTTTCCTTCCCACTCCTCTTTCACAAGATTGAGAGGGCCCCTAACGTGCCTCCCAAACATCAACTCGAAGGGCAAGAACCCAGTAGATTCCTGGGGTACCTCCCTGTAAGCAAAGAGCAGATGTGGAAGCTTCTCATCCAAGTTGCTGGGGTCAGAGTCCATATAAACCTTCAGTATGCCCTCCAGGGTTCCAGTGAACCTCTCTACTAGCCCACTGGTCTGTGGGTGATAGGCTGTAGACTTGAGTTGTTTAACCCCACAGCACTTCCACAGGCACTCCTCACCTCTGTCAGGAAGTTCCTACCCCTGTCAGTCAAGATATTGGAGAGGAAACCCAACTGGAAAAAGAGCTTTGTTAGGGTGTCAGTGACCATGGGAGCCTCTATGGAGGCGAAGGCATTGTCTCTGGGTACCACGTCGTGAAATCCACAACAGTTAAAATATATTTCTTCCCTAAGTTTTATGCCTCAGAGGGTCAGTCCACAATGTCTATCCCCACTCTTTGGAAGGCCTGATCAAAGATAAGGAGGGACCACAGGGAAGCTTTTCTCTTATCCCCACTGTTGCCCATCTGCTGGCGTGTCTCACAAGATCTGCCATAATCCATCATATTCTGGGCTAGTCTGAGCTAATAAAAGTTTGCAGGCAGCCACTGGTGAGTCTGGCCCATGCCCAGGTGTCCAGCACAGGGTAGATTATGAGCCATGGCAAGCAGCTTCCACCTAAATTTATGTGGTACCACTTGCTGGTGATACAGCTTCCAGGACAGGGCATGATTCCTAGGCACCCTTAGCTAATAAAGGAGTTCCTTATCCCACACTACCTGTTCTGTCTTATCTGGGGTTAACTCTGCTTCTTGCTTCTGGGACATCTGTTGGAGTTCCTCCAAGCTGGGGTCTGCTAAATCCTCCAGCTTAAACTCCTCCTGCCCAGCTATGCAATCAGCTGTGAGCTCTGGTGCTTCTATAAGAGCTCCTTCCTCCACAGGGGGTTTCTCTAACTCCTCCCCATGAGCCTCTGCTTCCTCTGCCACTATGACTGGACCCCTCTCTGGGGTCATCTCCTAGCTTGTCCCTGGGGATGTTGGCTCCCTCAGCAGCCAGCTGGCTGCCACAGTTAGGGAGGTTCTCTTTTCTTGTCCCTCTTACCCCCCTAGCCAACTGGGTTGTCTGGCTCTGGGAGGATTATCCATCTACTGTCTCTGCTTTCTTGCTCTGACTGTGAATAACTGTATTAATGCAGAGGGGTTTTATAATATTCCCCCATGCTGCACTTAGATGCTCAGGTTCCATAATATCCCTCCCCACCAGCAGTGGGGCAGAAGCATTCCTCATCACTACTGTCTCCAGGCACATTCCCCAGCCCCTCCACTTGAGGGGAGACATGCTACCTGTACCTCAAATGGTTGGTGCCCCACCCCTTCTATGATAAGGGTCTTTCCAGAGACTATATCTGAGGGAGATATGAGATTGGCATTAATCAATGACACACACTGGCCCCTGAGTGCATTTCCCTGATGATGGTTTTCCCATGTACTTTGACCACCTCCTCCCTGTGGGAGGCCATCACCTCATCTGGGTTTATAATTCTAAAGGTAAAGGTATGCCCCTCAGAGTGGCTCAGGGTTCCCTCCTCTTCGAGCACAGCTGTTGCTTGGTTGATAGGCTTCCTGGGGTTGCTCGGATTTGGGCAGTTGGCCCTGAAGAGGCCAGACTCCCTGCAGTTGAAGCACCCCTTCCTATCCAATCTGCATGGATTGAACTAATCCAGG
The DNA here is from genome assembly GCF_000455745.1 of Alligator sinensis. NCBI lineage: Eukaryota > Metazoa > Chordata > Crocodylia > Alligatoridae > Alligator > Alligator sinensis. The sequence goes on from NW_005843007.1 coordinate 357,952, forward strand.
GTGACCCTGTGTTCTGCAGGGAGGACCCCAAACTCCTGTTTCAGGACTAGTTCTCCCTTCCCCCCCTGCCCCTTTTGAAACCCTTTCTGGTCCTCCCCAAAGTGAGGAGGCCTTCTATCTAGCCCCTCCCAATTTAGCAACAGCTGATCAGCAATGCCAACAGCCTCACTGGCTGATTTGGGCTCCTTATCCCTGTCTAGATGCTTAAGCTCCTGAGGGCACCTTAAATAGAACTTATCTAGCACCATAAGGCCCGGCATCTTATCTCTGGTGTAAGCTTTGGCTCCCTCCACTTATTTAAGGAAGAATTCCCACAAATGGGCCACAAATTCAGCCATAGACTTT
>NW_005843007.1:358313-367679 GCF_000455745.1 Alligator sinensis
TTTCCCTACTGTGGCATATGTCAAGAAACACTGTATTCACCTCCAAAGAGTGAATCTGTGACTTGCCCATGTTGCCCTGGGGGGTCAGGCCAACTCTCAGGATTTCAATATTGTGCTGTTAGACAGGAGGGTGTGACACAATTGCACATATACAAAACCCACGCAAATCAATTAGGCGCATACACATGCACACACACTACCAGCTCAGGCACATACCCATCCAAACCAGCCTAGGAACATGCATACTTATCACCAATTCAAGCACATACACTATACACCCCAAAAGTTAGACACAGATCACTAATTCATATATCATGCACACAATGCCATATATATATATGTGTGTATACATACACACACACACACACACACACACACACTCACACTAGCAACTCAGATACACACACATTCAAAATAACCAGTCTAGGTTCATGCACACCTATCAGCAGTTTAAGCCCATACATGCTACACTTGCCACATTTAGACAGAATCAGTTACCAGTTATCAACACCTGCACATCCAATACACATACATGGATTACTAATTCATATACCACACACACAATGATATCTATATATGTATATATGTGTGTATTCACTAATTCACACACATACCACCCACCTACACACACACAAAGGTGAGTTCCTAAGTTGTGTGTTGTGATGTGTATGCATACATGTGCTTGGTGTACTTGGGATACCTGGGGAAAGGTTAAGGTAAGAAAGTAGAAGTGTAGGGAGTTAAAGTTACTGGAAATGAAAGTTATCAGAACCGGGATTAGAACCAGTAGATTAGAGGGGCCTGGGCTGAGGAACTGAGGCTCGGGGGTGACTTTAGGTTAATTGATCTTAGTTGATTAGAAGACAATGCCCAAAGCCTGCAGAACAGGGAAGCATGCTGGCACAGAGTCTAGGACTGGAGCCAGAGCTACTGGGGAGCTGAAAAGGTAGATGCTAGAGAGGGAAAGTGAGACTAAGGGAAAATGTGTTAAAGAGTGGCTCTGGGCGTGGGGGAGCCAGAGGATGGCTCCAGGGCAGCTAGAGAAGTCTGGGAAGCTGCAGGGGGGGAAACCTGAAACCAGAGGGACGGACAGCAGAAAATCACAGAAAAAGCAGCAGGAGAGTGAAAGGTGGTAGGGACAGCTGGAAAGCAGAGAAAGGCAGCAGAAAGTCATAGGGAAAAGGCAGTAGGAATTGAGAGATCAGGAAACTAGTGGAGGGGGGTTGGGGCTGGAATTGAGAAAGAGAGAGAGAATGAGGCTGGAATTTAAGATAAGGAAAGGACTGGGATTCAGTAAAACATGAACCAACTCAGGGTTGCAAATGACAGTGGTTTTATTGAACAGGGGAGCTGGTGACACAATGCCAAGTGAGGCTTGGTGCAGGGGCTGAAATCCACTGATGTCCAGGAGGAGAGAGACAGAGAGAGAAAGAGAGAGTCCAAATTGTAGGAGGAGGTGTGCAGGTAATATCTACCTATCCCAGGCTGGAAGTTGATCCTCTATGGCCAGTCGGGGTCTCTTTCAGCTCGGTGTTGTCCAGAGGGGGTCACCGGCAGGGCCTCTGGGGTGGATAGGTGATGTGAAGCTGGTCTGGTCTAGGTGGAAATGGCATTCCCATCGGGTCTGTCTTCACTGCCCCTTTTTATAGGGACAGACAGTGTGTGACCCTAGTGACAGGAGGCATGACCAGGCAAGGGTCAGCCCCTGATGTACTGAGCATGTGTGCTCCATGCAGGGATGTGCAGTTTCGGGTGTCTGTAATGGTGGGGTACAATGATAGAGTTGCTTGTTCTGCAGGGTCTTTTGTTTTTCAAATGCTGGTCTTGTCTCTGTTCCTGGATGAGGTCTGTGGTTCTTGGGTGAATCAATGTGAGGTGATGGCCCAGTCATTACAAGCCATTCAGTAGAGGCCTGCTACAATTGTATTTCAATCATTGTCAGTCATTCTCATTCATCGGGGAACCAATTTACATGGGGTTCCAGAGGAGGGGCTCGATGAACAGGCTGGCACCCTGGGTGACTGTTGCAGGGGACCTGGAGGCAGACAGCAGCCTCCAGGCCTGGAGGAGTTCCTGGTAGAAATCTGTCAGCCCTTACAGGTCCTTCAGGGAGAAGGCCCACAGGTTGAGTTGCTGCCAGTCATATCAGAACCCCCGGAAGTGGCGGAGGGAAGAGCACCCCAGGTGGCCCCATGCTGCGTGGCTGCTGACGCTATAGCACTTGCTGAAGGGCCTGAAGGCAGAAAGCCAAGACCTAGCTGTGCAGGCAAACAGGGCCCTGGCCAGCCTCCCACTAGGGGAGGCTCAGAACCTCCTCAGCAAACCTCTTCAGCAACCCAGTGCCATCCCAGACAGAAAAACTCCAGCGCCTGTCTCTGGAGTCCCACCAGGACCTCAGGGGGCACTGGCAGGGGGTGTAAGTGGTGCCAGAGCATGGACAGGAACAGCTGGTTCATCACCAGCTCTCTTCCATGCAGGGAGAAACATCTCAGGAGCCCTGCCCATACCTGGAGCCACTCCACCACCCTTGTCTCCAGCTGGTGCCAGTTCTCTGGCAGGGGGGGCTCTGTGGGGGACAGGTAGACCCCCAAGTACAGCAGCAAGCCTATGCTCCAGTGGATCCCCTGGAGCACAGGTGGGAGTGAGCCCACCTGCCACCCATCACCCACCACCAAGCCAAAGCTCTTGACCCAACTGATCCAGGCAGAGGAGGCTGCTGAGTACAATGCCTGGCAGGCCTCCACCTGTGCCAGGTCACCTGAGTCCTGGACCATGAGCAGACACCATCAGCATACGCTGACAGGACCAGCTGTACCACTAGATATCAGTGCCCTCACTAGAAATCTTCCTCCAAGATCTCAAAATTTTTTATGAATACAAATTTTCTCCCATAGTGCAAATTCATAATTTCAGCTCTCTCAATTTCAGCTTTTGAGTGACAAATACTTCTATTATCTCATTTCTTCCCTGCTTCATTTGACTAAACAAATGCCCTTGAGTAGGCACATTTACTTGTGGAGAAAATACTAATTCATTTTTAAGAGCTTCTCAATAAGTGAAGGGCAATCTTATCCCTCTTCAGGAGCCATGCAGTGCCTGTAAAGAGCCTACAGATTAAATAGTTTTACCCCTTCCGTAACTCAAATTTCTATCACTGGCAGCTATCCAGGGGTAGATAAGAAGAGAACTGTTGGCAAAGGGGTGGGGGAAGAACTTGAAATACAGCTTCCCAGACAGAAAGGGATTTGTAAAAGTAGCATCCGAGACAGAGGGAGAGAGAGAAATCTGGCATGCAGAAGCCACATGGAGGGAGTCTGGAAGAGACAGTTAGCTCTGTCAGAAGAAAAGAAGGTTATACTTGAAGCTACAGGGTCTCAATGTCAGCTCTCAGGAAAGTAATCACCCTGGAAAAGGGAAGACTGAGTTGGTAAGTGGTTGCTTACATTTTGTTTGCTGTTAAAGTGTACCCTGGAGGCAAGGACATGACTGACAGGGGTAAGGAGGGTGCTAGAGAAGCATGCTGAACTTTGATCCCTTTAAAAGGGGCATGGATGAGGCAGAGACAAAGTGTTGGGGAATGGGACCTCATTAGCTCTGGGTCTCAGAGACAAGACACTAGGGAGAGGGCCTGAGGTAGGAATGTCCCACCCAGAAGAAGAACCCAAAAAAGGGGAGCTGAGGCATCCAATGACTTAGAGGACTAAGAGGACTGCCAGGAGCTGGCAAGTAGCACCACAGTAAATAGAACTGTTAATATCTGCAAGGCATGGGTGGGACTATAGGGGAGGTCAAAGGTCTTAAATACAACCCTTAAGGCACTAGAGGAAGAAATGAATTGTTGATAGAGCTCCTTAAGCTTTGAACAGTTTTGTGGCAGGTGAGCAGGAGGATACCCACAAGGGGATAGGAATCAGGGGAAGGTGTCAGCTCACATATATACACACACATATGTATAGTGTGTGTGTGTGTGTGTGTGTGTGTGTGTGTGTGTGTGTGTGTGTGTGTGATAGATTCATAAAAACTTTCTAGATTGCTGTTCTTGTTGGGGGGGTGGGGGTGGCAAAAATCCAAGGCAATAATGTAGCGTTCAGTAGGACTGTGAGAAATGACAGTGTTCTGTTTCGACATTTTGATGAAACAGCATTTTGTTTTGAATTTTGTTTCAATTTGGAACAGCTGTTCCATTCTGTTCTGTTGAAACAGGGTCAAAACAGCAAAACTGTTTTGATGTTTCGCCCTTAGGATATAATGGGGAAAGACAAAACAGCTAGGAGTAATGGTCACAAACTCTTGGAAGATCATTTCAGGCTTGTTTCAGGCTCAACATTAGGAAAAACTATTTCACAACTAGGATGTCCAGACTGTGACCAGACTAGTTTTTCCCAAGGGTGCCCTGGTGGACAGTTGTTCACTGAGCCCTAGATGTATGCTTCAGATGTAGTGGTAAGCTGCTACCAAGTCCCCTCTCAGCCTTCTCTTTTACAGGGTGAAGAGTTCCAGGTCCCTCAGCCATTCCTCATATGGCTTGCTGTGCAAGTCTCTGATTGTATGGGTAGCCCTTCTATGGACTCTCTCAAGCTTTACCATGTCCTTGTTAAAGTGCAGAGCCCAAAACTGGATGCAGTACTCCAGCTGCAGTCTCACCAATGCCGAGTAGAACTGGAGAATCACTTCTTTGCAATGGTTTTGCTGGAGATGCATCAACTGATGAATCCCAAGGTACTGTTGGCACTGCTGGCTATAGCATCACGCTGCTGGCTCATCTTCATACTGTGGTCAATTATTACCCCCAGGTCTGTGGTGGCAAGTGATGGGGGAACTTCAGTCCTGCTGCCGGATGAGAGGCAGCAGTTGCACAAGCACCCATGTCATGAGTTTTTTCTGTCAACAGCTAGGGGTGTAGGACCCAAGAACCCCCCTGCACCTATCTCCTTAACAGCTGGCAGGCTTTGTGGATGCACCAGGGCCTAGCAGCCAGGCCTGCAGTAGTTTCCTCCCCGCCCCCATGCCCCAAGACAGACATAGATGCACAAGCACCCATGACATGATTTTTTCCTGTCAGCAGCTAGAGGTGCAGGGCCCCAGAACACAGAACCCCTGCATCTATCTTCTTGACAGCTGGCATCTATCTCCTTGACATCTGCCATACCTTGCTGTTACTTTAAAAATTGGGTTGGGGGCTGTTCAAAGCTTAAGGAGCTCTATCAACAATTAATTTCTTCTTCTGGTGCCTTAAGGGTTGTATTCAAGACCTCTGACCTCCTCTACAGTCCCACCCAATGTGTGTGTGCATGTCTATAGATAGCTAGCTAGATAGATGCTTCTGTCTTTTTTTGGTAGAATAACTTTGGGGGCTACATGATCATATCAATATTTTCATTCTATGTAGGTAACTGTTCACATTTCCTGTAAAAAAACAAACAAACCTATCTGCTTAGTAGGTTAACAGCTCTTAACTAAATTAGGGGTTTCCATTACCTGTGGATTAGTCCCAGTTTTATTCATTTATTTATTTATGAGAGAGAAGGGGGAATAGAGAGAGAGAAAGAGAGATTTTGAAAAAGCCTGTTTTGCTTCAGGGCCAGCCCAACCCCACAGCCAAAAAGTTAGAATAGCATAGAGCTCATATTAGGGGGAACACAGTCAAACCCTTGGCTAGGCCAGAAGTCTGTAAGATGTTTCTCCACCTCTAATTCCTAAATCCATGTAGACAGCTTCATAGTATTCAGGACACCAGTATGTCAGAACTGCTCATGGTTGGAGCACCGCTGCTAGAAAGAGGGATCTTGAGACTTGCACAAGGTGTTCATATACATTTCTTTCCCTGCAGAAACTAAATGTGCCTGATCGTTCTGCCTGCCAACATTGTGAGGAGGATAGTGCTATCATAGAAACTTTCTCATTGTGAGGAGGATAGTGCTATCATAGAATCAGACTCAATACCTTCTCTCAGTGAACGATGTTTGAAAATATGCCGGTATTTACAGACACTCTTTTCCTGGTGATGTCACACACTAGGAGTTAGCAGGTGAAAAAGATGGCTTAGTTCTGCACTTTTCATCCATAAGGATGAAATCAAATAGGGTTATTTCATGTCTACATTAGTCTTCACTTAGATGTGAAGACTTTAGATCAGAGATCGAAAACTTTAGATCAGAGATTGAAAAGAAATGTCAGTAATTTTCTCTTCCTTCTCATGTATGCATCCTTCAAAAAGTCCCATTAGGGAAATAACTATTCTGGGGATAACTTGACATGCTTGCAGTGACTTGGTGCAGAGTCATTTGGATGGACTGGATGTGTTTAAGTCAGCAGGCCCAGATGAGCTGCATCCAAGAGTACTGAAGGAATTGGCCGGCGTCTTAGCAGAACCACTGGCACAGCTGTTTGAGTACTTGTGGTGCTCGGATCAGGTCCCAGAGGACTGGAAAAGGGCCAACGTGGTCCCTATTTTCAAGAAGAGGAGGAAGGAGGATCCGAGTAATTATAGGCCAGTCAGTCTCACCTCCATCCTTGGCAAAGTCTTTGAAAAGATTATGAAGAAAGATATTTGTGGGAGTCCAGCAGGGAAAATAATGCGACAGGGCAACCAGCATGGATTCATAGCAAGTAGATCATGCCTGACTGTTGCTGGTAGGTTCTGTAAGGCTGCGACCCCTTTCTGGTTGGTGCCTTCTTCCCTAGCGATGTCAGGGTGAGACTGCACCCTGGGGCCACCTAGATGGTTTTGAGCACTGCCCCTACTCACCTGCCATGACTTTGATGTTGATTGATGAGGAGGCAGTTCCCTGTCGGTGGTCCCAAAGGGGTTGTGACCCTGGTCTTTCTTCATGGGGCTCCAAACCTCCCCTTTACCCCACCCTTACCACATTCATGGCCTGGGAGGATCCTGCTCCCTGTAATCTTCCCTGGGATGATCTCTTCTCATCTGCATGGTCTGCCTTGATTGGGTTCGGGTCTTTCCGGCTGTCAGTTTCTCCCGAGTCGATCCCTGGTCTTCGGACCAACTTTCAGGTAACTAAATCTGCCCAGGCCTGGGGTAATGATAACTTAGGAAATTAGTTTAGGAAACTAAAAGAGAAGATGTTTGGCATCTGCCAATGGGTGCCTGGGATTCTGGCTCCCAGGACCCCTCTGCCTCCCTGGGACAGGAGAAGGAATTTGTCCACCTCTCTGGGTATTCTTCCTCAGGACCAGCTGCTGTGGCTTTGCCCGTGATTGTGGGGAAGAGCTTCTCCCTGCTGTGGCCCTCCAGCAATCTTTGGCTCCCAAAGCCTGGATTCTTGGTTTGGGTGGGCTTCCCTGGCTGATGCTGGTGCTTCCCGCCCTGTGGTCTTCTCCTCCATCCCTGTTCTGCTCCTCTCTGCCCAGACAGCTGGTTCTCTCCCCAGCTGCTCTTTGAGCAGCCCACGCTTGCTCGAGACCCCACCCCCAGGGCTCACCAATCCATAGGCTCAGGCACCTGTGGAACTGCTGAGCCTGTGTCAGCATTTCCCTGCTGCTCCTGCTCATCTCGGTCCCTGCCGTAAGTACCGGTGTTCATCGGACGGGGTCCCCGGACATATTGTGGGGCTTCTACCTCCCCTTCCACACTGACCAATCTGGTTTTGTTTTATGACAGGGTCACAAAATGCTTAGATGGAGGAGTAGATGTGGATGTAATTTTTTTTTTTTTGGAATTTAGCAAGGCCTTAGATACGGTATCTCATCCCATTCTCATAAATAAACTCAGAGGCTGTGAGACAGATGTTTACACAGTCCAGTGGGTGGCAAATTGGCTTAGTGGTCACACCCAGAGAGTTGTAGTAGATGGGTCGGTATTGACCTGGAAGGATGTGGGTAGTGGAGTCCTGCAGGATTCAGTCTTTGGACCTGTACTCTTTAATATCTTCATCACTGACTTGTATGTGGGTGTGAAAAGTATTCTGTCCAAGTTTGTGGATGATACTAAGTTGTGGGGTCAAGTGAATACTCTGGAGGGTACGGAATGATTCCAGGCAGACCTGGACAGGTTAGAAGAGTGGGCAGTACACAACAGGATGCAGTACAACAAGGACAAGTGCAGAATGCTGCACCACACCTACTGGCTGGGAAGTGACCCTCTCAGCAGCACAGAAGTGGAAAGGGATGTTGGAGTCATAGTGGACTCCAAGATGAACATGAGTTGTCAGTGTGATGAAATCATCATCAAAGCTAACTGCACTTTATCATGCATCAGCAGACGCATGACAAATAGAACCAAGGAGGTAATACTTCCCCTCTATGGGACATTGATCAGACTGCAGCTGGAGTATTGCATCTAGGTTTGGGCACCATACTTCAAGAAGGATGTTGGTAGACTCAAGAGGATACAGAGGAGGGCCACTCATATGGTTAGGGGCTTACAGGACAAGCCTTATAAGGAGAGACTGAGGGACCTTGAGCTCTTCAGCCATAAAAGAAGGCTGAGAGGTGATCTTGTGGCTGCCTACAAATTCATTAGGAGGATGCAGCAAGGGATTGGAGATGCTGTGTTCACCAGGGCACCTCTAGGGGTAACAAGGAACAATGGTCACAAACTGACAGACAGCAGATTTAAGCTAAATATCAGGAAAACCTTCACAGTAAGTGTGGTGTCCTGGGGTCCTTAATGATGGCTGTGGGATGGGGTCCTTAATGATGGCTGTGTTCTCCTAAGACCCCTCGACCATGCCAATTTGGGCCCAAAGGGCTCCCTCAGTTCTCGCCCGCCACTTCTTTGATGACAAATATGAAAATAGAGAGGCTGCCGTTAAGTCCTCTTGGACATGGTTTGATGAACTTACTGAACCCCATGGGTTCCTGGAACCCTTGTGGGTCTTGCTTCACAATGGGCATTTTGGGGGCACCCTAGCCTTATGGGCTATATGTGTGGCTCCAACCACCCCTTTACCACACCCCAAGCCTCACAGATGGTACTGGCGTCGTCTTGCCTTGGCTTTATTGTAATTCAGCTCCTTGTCCCCACTCTGCTGCCCTGTCTCTGCACCCTCACTGGCACCCCTTGTCCTCACTGGGCTCTCCACAGCCCTGTCTCTGCACCCTTTCTGGCGCCAGGGTGCCAGAGCCCAAAATGCTGCACTCTCTCTGGCACCCAAAATGCTGCGCCCTCTCTGGCACCACGGCCTCTGCACCCCAAAATGCCATGCCCTCTGGCTCCAGGGTCTCCACTCTGTAGCAGGCCCCAGTGAGGCCTCCTCCTTCCCCAAATAACCTCACCCAAACAACCAGTGTTATAAAACTACAAAAAAAACATAAGTCCCTGGGCTATAACTTAACATAAGCTACCAAAGGTGTGCTCTGCCTCTTTACCATTACCTGAAGCAGAGGTTAAGCAGGCCTCTTTCC
>NW_005843007.1:367705-368030 GCF_000455745.1 Alligator sinensis
CACCAACAGGGAACTGCCTCCCTTAGTTTCAGCTTGAGGTGTATATGGGCCCAAGGCCCTGCCCCTTCCTTCCAGCTGACCAGGTACAGGTGCTGACTGTTTGCCTCCTTAGCAGGTTGCCATGGCAACCTGCACCTGGGCTCCTGTCTGGCTCTTTAGGCTCTCCCCAGGCATTTCCTGCTCTTCTAGGAGCAGGGCACCTTTGTGCCCTGCAACACTGGCCAAAAACTGGAATGGATTTCCAAGGGAGATGGTACTCTCTCCTACATTGGGGATCTTTAAAAGAAGACTGGATAGGCATCTGGCTGTGTTCATCTGACCCCAG
>NW_005843007.1:368061-381002 GCF_000455745.1 Alligator sinensis
CTTCCTAGGCATGGTGTTGAACTTGATGATCTGTTGAGGTCCCTTCCGACCCTAGCATCTATGCATCTACGCTTGTTGGAAGTCTTTGACAGAAAAAAATCTCACATTTATCCTAGTCAACATTGATATCTCAAGACAGTGCCAAGCTTAATATTAATCCAACATATTTTAATACAATAAAACTGTTTCTGTTGTTTCTTAAGTACTGCATGTATAAGTCAAGACTTACAACTTAATATCGGGTTTGCTGTGTTACTCAGTGGGTGCATCTACACAAGATTCTCAATGCACAGTAGTAATAGACTGTGCATTACAGGGTCACAGCAAAAACTGTGCTATTAGGCTAATTTACAGCCTACTGTGAATTTATTTAGTACTTCCTTTTGCAAGTACTAAAATTTAATGCATAGTAGGCACTGCACATTAATGAACATGTAAGATGTGGCCAGTGATTCCATGATCACCCGAGTGATGTTATCTTACAATCAACGGAATTCTCACCAGAGTAACTTGCAGAGAAACACAGCTTTTATCCAAGCTACCAACCAAGGCTTACAAGTTTTTTGTTTTGTTTTTAATTTAGACACACAGCTGACATCACCACAAAGGGTACATATACATACACTGTAATATATTGAATTGTCTGCTACATACAACATGCTACAGCATGCCTCAGGCAGAATCAATAAATACACATGTGACATTAGTTTCCTCTTGCCTCCAGTGATGTTATGGCCAATTACCTTAAACCAAACTCTAAATAAATTTAAAAAATAATAATAAATCAAGAACTTTCCTGGCATAATCTTGAGTACCATGCTTCATGATAGTCCAAGACAGAGGGCAATGCTAAACATTCAAATTAAAGGTAGATAGAAGCCAGCTATAGAATTATACATTTTCAAACACTAATTTTATAGCTGGTTGATTCTTTTTATAGTTGAAGAGTCATTTTCATCTGGTGATAATTACTTTGCTTTTGTGGTTGGTCTTTACACCTGTAGCTGGTCTAAATTTATTGCATGATTCACCAGTGAATTGTGTAATGCATGTAACATGTAGCACAGGCCCAAGTAAAAACCAAATAATTGTGAATGTTGCTTTGGTCTTAAGTTATCCAAGCTGTTGCTTTTGACAGTAGCCACAAAAAGCTTCAGATAAATGTAGGATGTTTCAGAAATATACTTAGAAAATATATTTTCAGACAGAACTACCATAGTACAGAGATGTGTCAATTAATGTGTTACTCTATTAATTTGTGGTGTTCAGTATGCAAGTAGGAGGGTGGGGGGTTCTTTTGGGTTTTTTTTACTGGTCTTCCTTATGAAGATGACTATGATAAAGTGGAATTATCAAGAAATTAACTAGTGATTAGTGTGGATGCACATTATGTGCATTAATTTTCAGTGTAAGTTTGGACTGGCCATTCTCAACCGGGGTACCATGGTAATCTGGATACTATGGGATTCTTTCAAAGATGTCACAAAGTTTCATGCAATATTAGCACTGTTAGATGTTAACACATGATTCATGAAAGAAACCCAGATTTCAAAGGTGACAGTGTCTGTGAAAAAGTGTTCCACCTGTGAAAAGTGGTTTGTAAATTTCCTTTGAAGATCAGGACTGAAAGACCAGAGACAGAGTGGTTTTGTAAGAAATACACAGGTAGTTGGGTATTCTTGTCTGTAATAGATTCTGATGTACAGTTTGTGGGGATACTGGAGATAGGTTGGCAGGTTTTGTATGTCTTGTCATGGCATGGTCTGGATCCATTTGGCGTGTTTTGGGCTGTAGAAAGTTTGCTTCTGGTGATGAGCTTAGCAAGGTTCAGTGCTTGTTTGAATTTACAAGCCACTTTTCATAGACGGGCCTATGAACTTCACTTCATCAACCTCTTAGATACAGAAACTCATGGACTCAATATAGACATTGGATTTATGACACACTACAACCTGCCTGACATCTGACTCCCCAGGTAGCAGGTACCTCTCCACTTATACCAGCTACATCCCCCTTCCACCCCTCCCATCCTGTCTCTCAACCCCTGATGCATCTATTTACATTTTCACTGACTGTCTTTCTTGTCTGCATTGCATACCAGCCTCTGGCTGCTTTATTATTCCTTCCATCCAGGAAGAGGACACACACCAACTAGATGCTTACTCAGCCTGACAAAGGGTTTGTAAACCCAAAAGCTTGCAAAGAAGAATTTCTCGAACTATTCAATTGGTCTAATAAAAGATACCAGATTGACCCTAAGAACCTTGTCAGGGCTATGTCCTTAGACCGATGTGGCTACAACCTACGCCCCTTAACAGACACAAGTGACATGAGTTTTGCTTTCAGCAGTCTGAGGTGCAGTTTCACAGAAACCCCTGCACCACTCTGCCTGAAGCCTGGCAGGCCTCCTTCATGCCAACACAAGGGGCTATGTAGTGGCAGGACAGGTGCTAATGAGGGCAGCCATTTAATGCCCTGCTCTCAGAGCTGGAGGCAACAGTTTACTTTCTCACCAGCCAGCAGGGGAAGAACATCTCCCTGCTGAGCTTCTGTGCCAGGAAGAACTTGGAGGTATAAGGGCTGGGGCTATGTGGGGAGGAGGAGGCCATACATCATCCTGGATGTGACCTAAAACTACACCCTGCCAGGGTAGTGAGGCCTGGGTGGGACTGCCATGGTGTGGCAGCCCCTGGAAATGCCAGGACCATGAAACTCCGTGGTCAAAGGTGGGTAAGAGCAGGAGGCACCTGATAGTTTCCAGCCACTGCAGAGTCCTGGCTGGGGAAAGCCCAGACGTGTAAGATCTTTGAGAGGCCTGAGGCTTACTGGTTGCAGTGGAGTTGTGAAGGTGAGAACAGGGGATACCATCCCTGCAGTTTTCACTCCACTGCACCTTAACACACACACAGTCACACATGTCATAAGTTTTGCTTGTTGGTAGCCTGAGGTGCAGTTTCCCATAAACCCCTACACCTATCTCCTTGAAACCTGGCAGGCTTCATGGCCTCAGCAGGGGCTCCCATCCCACCAGTTTAAAGATGCAATATAATATTAAAGCAATCCTCAATATGACAGATAGATAAATCCAGGGGAACTTGGGGTTTTGTCCCCATCTTTCATCCCACTGTGCCTTAACACACACACAGTCACACATCACAAGTTTTGCTTGTCAGCAGCCTGAGGTGCAGTTTCCCAGAAACTCCTGCACCTATCTCCTTGAACCTTGGTAGGCTTCATAGCCTCAGAAGGGGATAGCATCCCTGAAGGCTTCACCTAAATCAGGCAAGAAATGACAAGTTATAGGCAGTTTTGTGATTCCCCATTTGCCTATGGCTGAAACACAGGCAAAATTCTGAAACAGCTCTGAAACAGTTTTTGGCCAAAACAAAATGGGACTGTGATTTGAAACACTGAAACTAATCACTGTCCCTGCTAAATGTTGAATCCAAAATTAAACGAAACACAGCCATTTCGAACAGTCCCTATGAAACACCTAAACGAAACACTGTCCCTCCAAAACACTGAATCCGAAACCAAACGAAACACAGGCGTTCCACACAGCCCTAATAATCATTCTCCTGGCAGCATCAACAGCATGAACCTGGTTCTAGGGATGGGGCCTCAGTTTCTTTTGATTCACCTATGCTAGGAAAAAGGGCATTCAGGTTTAAATCAGCTAACCCTAACCTGCTTTAACACTGGTGTAACATATTTTTAACCTCATGATATCATTTCTCCTTACATAAGAGAAAACTAGCATGCTAGAGGAAAAGATTTTCTGTAGTACAAGGACCATAGTTACAAAAGCCAAGAAGTTGAACTGGCTAATAAAGGGTAAAGGAAAAATGTTGGTAAACTTTTCATATTAAAAAACAAGTAAAGCTAGTAGCAAGCACCTGTACAACCTAAGGATTCAGAAAACTAAAGCAAAATTGGTCTAAAAATTCACAGAAGCCCTGGATCCTGGAAAACTTCATAGCTTCAAAATGACTAGCTATTAAGAAATGCTGTCCTAGTAAAAAAAGTTGCATGCTAAAAAAAACAAACCATGATTAAAACAAGTGAAGAGTAAGCTACAGCGAGTTAAATTACTTCAAAAGATGATTAGATTCAATGACTCCAACACTGGCAAATGTATTTAATCATATTCTAGTCTGGTGAGTAGGAGATCAAATCTTTACATGAGGTGTGTTTTAGCATTCAGATAAAATGTTGAGCATAAAAATGTTATGTTGATCAAATGCAATAAAAAGAATTAAAAAACAGAAAAAAGCAACACCTTAACCAATGCAGGATGCATCAATAAAGAAAGAAAGACCAAATGTAAAATTATGCTGAAAATTCCTGGGCTACTAAATCACTTTTCTAGGCCAGTTAAAAATGTATGCATACCGAAAGTGAATGAAAAACTTGGCAAAATAATTGTTGGTGTGAAGTTGAAAAATTTAGAGAACACTAATGATTACAGGAGTGTAGGTTGTATCTGTGTTGGTCTAAGGACATAGGCAGACAAGGATCTTTGGGTAAATCTGATATCTTTTACTAGAGAAACTAAATAGTTGGAAATTTTTTCCGTAGCAAGCTTTTGGGTTTAAAAACCCTTTGTCAAGCTGAGGAAGCATCTGCAGTTGGTGTATTGTGTTCCTGGATGGAATGAATTCTGTAATGTTCAACTTTATTTGGGTATTTTACAATATCTATAAAGCATTTTAATAGCAAATTTTATCAATTTATGCACAGTTTGCTATTTTTATTATCTGCTTGGCATTTGAGTATTTGCCGTATTTTGGGGAATACATTATATAAATTTAAGGGAACAAAAAAAGAAAACTATCAATTTCACAATTTTAACACACAAGCAAAAGTTAGCATAATACCATAGCAGCAGAGCATTACTAACAGCTGTTGTTCAGCCATTTCACTGCAACACCACTACAGAAGCCTGTTGCTACCATTAAAACCATTAAAACCTTCTGTTCACATGGTAATGTATCTTGAGTTACAAGATAGCCAAAGAATAAATATAATACATTTGCAAGATCCCCTGTAAACTTTCTTTTGACTTTGGATTATTAACTGCACCCCAAGACATTCACTTGAAATAAAATCCTGCTGTCCTCACTAAGGTAAACATCTCAATAACATGAACAAAAAAGTGAACTACATAAAGAGATTTTACATTCACATATTTCCTTGGCTTTTCAGTCTCAAACATGACTCCACATAACTGAGCTGTCTATGGAGTAGAACCATATAGGTATAGAATAATAGGACAGAGATTGTCTAATCCAACCTCCTGTTCATTTTAAACCCTGTCTAACCATTGCAGACAACCATTTATCTATTCTAAAATCTACTGTAATTTAAGACCATTGCTTCTTGTTGCCCCAGGCAGTCAGAGAATAGTCTAATGTCATCCTCTGCATAACTATCCTTCAAATTATTATATTCTTCAAATCCCCACTTAGTCTTCTTTATCCAGTTCTTCCCACCTTTCCTCATAAATCATGTTTCCCAAATCTTTCATCATTTTTCTTTGTTCTCTACAGCACTCTCTTGGACTTGTACACATCTTTCTAGGAGTGAAGTGCCCAAAATTGGACACTAGTTCAGATAAGGCCTTACTGGGGTGAAACTACTTCCTTGGCTTTCAAATGACACTCCAACTGAAACACTTTAGTATGCTATCACCTTTTTTTTTTTTTTTTTTGCAAGAGCCCATTATTGACTCATTCAGCTTATGGTCTGCTATAACACCCATATCCATTTTTGCATTACCACAACCTAGCCAGTCACTAGGGGTGTGCAAAGCGGGACCTATTTGATTCAGATTTGGATTGGGCCCAAATCAGGGACAGTGATGTGATTTGTTGATTTGGATCACTGTCCCCGATTCAATTTGGCTGAAACCAACTCTGAAGATTCAATGCTGATTTGGAGAATCAGTGATTCGAACATAGATGCAGCTTTAAAAGCTTTTTCTACATACCTTGAGGTAGCAGGCATGGCTCATGAACACTGCGATGCTGGGGTGGATGGAGCATCCCAGAGGAGTGTGGAGGGGCCCTTCACGTGCTCGGCAGTGAAACCGGAAGTGGACTGGAAGTACTTCTGGTCCACTTCTGGGTCTGCCAGCGAGCATGTTGCCCCCCCCACCATGCCTCCCTGGCTTGGCAATTGGCCACAGGGGGAGCCCGGGTGACACCCCCAGACCCAGGAGGCGCCAGTCACCGAGCTGGAGGGGCATGGGTGTGCCCCCCATCCACATGCTCCCCAGTGGACTGGGAAGTGGACCAGAAATGCTTCTGGTCCACTTCCGGGTCTGCTGCTGAGTGTGTTGGGGAGCCCCCCATGCTTTTGTGGGACACTCCATGTGCCCTAGCCTCGCAGCACTCATGAGCCCCTGCTACCTAGAGGTATGTAGAAAAACATTTAAAGCTGACTCTATGTCCAAATCTCCAAGTCTTTCTGAATCTCTCCAAATTGATTTGGAGGGTTCCAATTTGATTCAGAGAGATTAAAGGGTCGTCTGATTCAATTCAGAGATTTGGCCACCAAATCGGGCAGAATCTCCACCGTATCGAATCAGGGACTGAAGCTTCGCACAGCCCTACTAATCACTATATGGTCTGCATTTGTGAATCTCATTGTCCCATCTTAAGTGTAGGACTCAGTTTAAAGATGCAATATAATATTAAAGCAATCCTCAGTATGACAGATAGATAAATCCAGGGGAACTTGGGGTTTTGTCACCATCTTTGAAAAGAATATCTTGAACTAGGAAGCTAAAATCTAAAACACTCCCTAACTTGAAGGGTTTAAGCTTCAGACCCCAAACTGAACACTGCAGTTCAGGGAACTGGTTCTTTTTAACTTGCTATTCAGTTTTGGTTTTAGCACTTTTATTTTATCCATTTACCCTTACTACTCTAGCTGCTGTGCAGGCAGGGTCATGCGACTCCTCCTCCCTCCATTTGTACACCCATGCCTAACCCAGGGGGCAGGGCAGTGCTGTAGACAGTGTTAGGAGAGCTTGTGGCACAGTGCAGGGTGGAAGCTGAGGAGTTGGGGGGAAGGCTCTTGTGCATGCTGTGCATTAAGGGGAGTGCAATGCAATATCCCATGGTCCACACTAGTGTGGCCCCTGGGGTATGCAGCCTCCACTGGTATGGCCTGAGTGGCATACAGTCCTGGCCACTTAGAAGCTAGACAGCTCTGCTGCAGGCAGTATATCATTAGACCACCTCTCCCATCTATCCCATTCTCTACTCTGTAGTGTCTTCAAGCAAAGCATGAATCTACCAACACTGAAGTACAAGTTAAATTTTTGAACTCTGAATAACTTCAGAATTGACTTTAGAAGTGACAGAGCCAGTTCCCCCCACCCCAGCAAACACCACATTTCACATGCCATCTGCCCATGCTTTATACAACTTTTTCATACCAAAAGGTACAAAGCCCAGCTTTTTCATTATACATTATAGCCTCAGAACTTCTACTGCTCCTCTACCAGAACTGGGAAACAGATATGTTTTTACCACTTTTGAACTGAATATTTGCTAATACTCAGAGTCTTTCAAGTTATTCCATTAGGAGGATTTTTTTAAGTCACATTATTCTGATTTGTATAATGGTCAAACAACATTTCTCTACACTGATGAATCCCACTTAATGACAGAAAAATCTGAGGCAATTGTGATGCTAACTCTAGCAAGCCTCTTTCTACCCTAAAAGCTCCCTTCATTCTTTCTTGCCCACATATTCAGAGTTTCTCTTCCTTTCTATTTGGTTTTCCCTTACCTATTTCTTACTGTCTGTTCATAGAACCACCCAACTCAGCCAAGAATACACAGCCTCTATATTTCTATTTAGCCTACAGGACTTCTTCTGCCCCTACATGTAGTCTATATGTCATACAGCAACTGATTGTTTCAGTTAATTTATTATAAAAAGAAGCTGAACTGCTTGTTATATTTATTTTAATTCAAAGATATGCCAAACAATTTCAGTTAGCTTTCAACTATTCTCCAGGAAAATATCATGCTGCTTATTTTTTGCACCCTGACAAGCTGCATACATGCAACATCTTCCCTCCCTCCAGTCCAACACATGGTAGGTTTTTAGCACCTAATAAATCTACATCAATTATGGCACAAGTGTCAAAAGCTTTGAGAAAAAAGTAAGTAAAACACAAACACAGCTCAAAACCTTGATAGCATTGTTACCTGTGTGTTGAATGTGGACAGCCCAAAATAGGTTTGCTGTATTACCTGATTGCCTTAATTTAAAATATTTGTTCTCTGCTGTGAATCATGAGTTTTTGAAAGCTAATCAATGCACTAGTCAGCTTTAAAAAAGAATTCCATTTCTATGAGTTTATGATAAACAGGAAAACATTAATTTTCAACACAATGATAATATTTTAGTTTAAATTACTTTTTAAAATATTTTACAAAACATTTCCTATGCTAAATTGCCTTATCACTACAGATATTCAGATAGTTATCATCCTTCCCTGCATTTAACATCATCATTTTTCCAGACCTCTTGCTTTCTTCAACAATGTTTACTTGCTCACATTTATCTACTGCCAGCCTGTTTTCCAAAACCTGTAAGCAGGCCCTTACTTTACTTCTGTTTAACTCCAGACAGTGTGTCCTGAAGGTCAAGGTCTCTGCTTAGAATGAAACAGAAGAGTTTCCCATTAGCCTTAATATGCAGCCTTACTATAGGGTACAGGCTATTTCAAACTGAATTTCCAAATTAAAAATAATTCAAAAAGACCCTTATTCTGATTCAAGATGCAACCAGGACCTTTCAAAGTTTTTCATTAAAAGCCCAAGACTGATCCATCCTAGAATAATGAGAAGCCTAATTCCAGATTTAGACAGAGGTAGGTAGAGTGAGGTAGTTAGCCATGTTAGTCTGAAGGCGAGGTAGTTATGCAGCTTTAGGATGCATCCAGATGAGTGTGTACATGCTTTTCTGCAGGGAAGGGACAAACAGCAGCAGCACAATATGTGCCTACTTGTCCCTGGGGAACACCTGTGCGCACGTGCTCTGACATGCAGCAAGTTGCCTCAAGTGGGCTAGGGAAGACTGGGGCCAACACCTTGGTTGGCAGCAATCCAGCATGCAGAGTCTGGACAGCAACCAGAGTGTGGCTCAGGACATCCAGGCTCCGGTTTTGGGCAGTGCATGCTGCTTCCATGTGTGCCACCCAGCTTTTTTCAGGCATGGGTTTAGTTTAGTTTAGTTTTGTTTTTACACAGGGATCTTTTGGTGTCAAACCCCCCCCCCCGTGCTGCAAATTAGAAGTTCAGGGAATGCCTGCATGTACCGTGCGTGCAGTGTGTGGTGCTGTAGCACTCCATACCACACATGCGCACTTGTCGGGACCCACCATTATAGATTAACTAAATAAGATATATATATCTATATATATATATACACACACACACACACACAGAAAGCACACACTTTTTAAAATGTCTCTAGCATAAGCATCAGGCTTACAGTTCTCTGCTTAGATACACTAGACCAAAAATCAGTCCATCCTCCAATGACGTAACAAAGTACAATTCCAATAGAAGATATTGAGATGACTCACCTGTGGGATGGGAATTAATGTCCATGTTTCTGGTCAACAAGAATACAGTTAGAACCTGGGTTTTCTACAGTTCTGAAGAGTGACCCATCTACTACTATTGTCTGTTAGACCCTGACTTCATGCAGCAGTCAACGACTAGGGAGATGACGGCCCAATTGCTCATGGATCCTGTTACTCGTTAGCCACAGAAAGCTGGGAGCAAACACTACTTGCACACATTGCTCGCAACAGCTTTATTTAGAATGGAGACAGCTTTGGGTGAGCTCCCTCACAGACACCCAGCCTGTGAACACAGGGAGCAGCATTGAACCATAGTTCTTCCACATCTTATACACTTTGGTTCATGCTTATTACCATTTATTCCACTCTCTCTCCTTCTGTTCCACCATTTATCCTCCTATCTTAAACTCTGCCCCTGTTTACTGTTTCATTCATTAACATGGAATTGCCTATGCATTTCATTCATTTACATGCCTCTCTGCTAAGAGCGCATGTCTAAGACACTAACTCCTGCTTCTGTCAGTCACTTGGACTTTGATCAAAACCTGGAAGCTTCTTCACCAATCACCATTAACCTTTTTGCATATGTTCATTTTGGATTCTGTTACCAATTATATGTTGTTTTTCACATTCTAGTCTGTTTTTCAGTCCCCCGTTGTACCATCTTCCACATTCCTAAAGCTTTACCTCATTCACAGCACACAAACTTGCACAGACTCACTTGAAAATGGTTGACATAGTTAAGATAGTTACTTAGCATAAACAAATGGATGGCTTAGCATACAAAAAACTAGAACTATTGGTTCCAAGATGATACATTTTATTAGATCAACTAATAATGGCAAGAAAATTGTCTTTTTCTGCAAGCTTTCAGGATCAAAGTCCTTTCGTCAGGCTCTGGGGAAAGTGTAGATGGTACAGGATGGTAAAAAGTCCCCATAGGTAGGAAATAAACTTCATTTTTGCACAGAGGGAGCTGAAGATGGAAGTCTGTCCCTCTGGGTCCATGAGAGGGTCTTTGTGACTTAGCATAAGCATTTATAAGCAAAATCTGCTTGCCTAAGCATCTTGCAATATACTTTCAATATACCATTCTGCCTTGTGGTCAGCAGCTTGCTAAGTCACAGGTTACAGCCTTTTATTCAGCTGCAAATCCAATGCTCCCGAAGATCCAAATGCAGTCACCCTAACATTGGCTACTCTCATTTCCCTGCCTCCCCTCTCCCAAATTTCTGAAACCTCTTGATCAAAGTTGCATTGAACATTTGCAAGAAAGTTTTCAAATTCTCAAATCATAATTTTCCAGCTCCTCCTGTTTCCCTCAAATAAATTCTCTTTATCTCTACCGTAGAAATGTAATACACCTTATCAAGCTGTTGCTTCTTTGTATATACAGGAACAACAGTAGGAAGTAACTGTCATGCCATATTATTTACCTGATGAAAATTAAGAATGTTAAACAAGATCCATCTTTGTAAGCAATAGGTAAGCACAAATATTTGACAGATTGCCACCAATTACTAAAGGACACAATGTCCAACATGAAACAAAAAGTCAAATAATTTATCTGCCAAGTTAACTGCTTCTAACATACATGTATACTATTAGCTCTCATTCAGTTTTAAAGTGTTTGATCATGTAAGTAATTAAATATGCTTAGAGCAGCTGAACACACAACATATAATCCAGTGCAACACAGGAGAGACTATAGGAATCACTGGAATAATGGCCTAGATTATACAGCACATTTACCATCTCCTCCAAAAGACCTGTATAAGTAATCACAGCTATTTTTCTCCACGGTCTTCTGCTTTGCAAAAAATACGGACAGATCTTCAGGGGTTGGGGAGGAGATATGGCAATGCAGAAAGCCCCTTCTTTCATCACCACTGCTGATGTCTCTAGCCAATCTGGGCAAACAGGTAG
Organism: Alligator sinensis; assembly: GCF_000455745.1. Taxonomy (NCBI): domain Eukaryota; kingdom Metazoa; phylum Chordata; order Crocodylia; family Alligatoridae; genus Alligator; species Alligator sinensis. The sequence continues at coordinate 379,598 of NW_005843007.1, forward strand.
CCACAGACTCACTCCTGTCTTGCTCTACCCAAAGGCTGCAGCTGTGATGGGGACCAGAGAACAAGTCTTATGAGGAGATCCTAAGAGGCAAGGGACTCTTCAGCCTTGGAAGGAGAAGGCTCAGGGGGCCTTGGTGGCAACGTATAAAAGGTGTGCATCAGGACTTGGAAGACCATCTGTTCACCAGGGTATCCCAAGGGAAGACAAGGTCTAACAGTCAGAAACTGCTGGAAGACCATTTCAGACTGGACATAAAGAAAGACTTCTTTACCATCTGAGTCTCCAGTCTGGAATAGACTCCCCCCAAAAGTTGTGCAAGCACCCACTCTGGATACATTCAGTAAACATTTGGATGCTCAACTTGCTAGGGTCATCTAACCCCAGCTGACTTGCTGCCCTTTGGGCAGGGGCTGGACCCGATGATCTTCCAAGGTCCCTTCCAGCCCTAATGTCTATGAAATCAATGTTCAGGTTCCTCCTTCCAGTGCCTGCTCTCTGATCCCTCCTGGGAGTCCTCCACAGGCTGGAAGCAGGTGCTGGAAGAATGTACCTGTGTGCTACTTCCACTTTCCTCAGTTGACACAGAAGTGGGGGGAGCCACAGAACAACTCCTGACCCATTCTGCAGGGAGAAGGTTTATCTGGAGCCAGGCTCAGCTAAGGGCAGTAGCACAATACACAGGTTCTTCCTTCCAGCTCCTGTTCCCAGACACCTGAAGGGTTCATTGAGGGGACTGGGAGAAGAGCAGGCAGGGAGTAGGTGTTGGCTTAAAAATAGCATTTAATAGATTTCATAGACATTAGGGCTGAAAGGGACCTCGGAAGATCATAGAGTAGCCTCCTGCCCCAGGGGCAGGAAGTCAGCTGGGATCATAAAATCCAAGAAGATAAGCATCCAAATTTCTCTTAAAGATGTTCAAAGTAGGTGTTTGAACCACCTCCAATGGCAGGCTATTCCAGACCTTGGGGGCTCAGAAGTTAACAAAAAATTCTTCCTTATGTCCAGCCTGAAATGGTCTTCCAGGAGTTTATAACCATTCAACCTTGTCACCACTTGGGGCACTCTGGTGAACAATTGTTCCCCCAGATCCTGGTAAACACCCCTTATAAGCTTATAGGTGGCCATCAGATCACCCCTGAGCCTGCGCTTTTCCAGGCGGAAGAGTCCCATACCTCTCAGCTTGTCATCGTAAGGTCTGTTTTCCTGATCTCTGATTATAAGCGTAGCTCTTCTCTGGACCCTCTCAAGCTTCTCCACATCCTTTTTGAATTGTGGAGCCCAAAACTGGATGCAGTACTCCAGCTATGGCCTCACCAAAGCCAAGTACAAGGGGAGAATGATGTCCTGGGATTTTCTTGAGAAGCATCTATGGATGCAAGCCAGCATTTTGCTTGCTTTACTAGCC
>NW_005843007.1:381416-385425 GCF_000455745.1 Alligator sinensis
AGGCTGCAGATGACCAGTTTTGCCAAGAGGTGATCATGGGATACCCGATCAAAGGATTTTTTGAACTCAAGATATACAACATCAATCTCTTCTCCCTTGTCCAGGTGATAGGTTACCTGGTCATAAAAGGAAATAAGATTGGTCAAGCAAGACCTATCCACAACAAACCCATACTGGCTATCCCTCAGGTTGTTGCCATCTGTCAGCCCAATAAGAATGGCCTCTTTGATAATCTTTTCTAATACTTTTCCCAGGATAGAGGTCAGGCTGATGGGCCTGTAGTTTCTGGATCCACTTTCCTCCCTTTCTTGAAGATAGGCACCACATTAGCCTTCTTCCAATCATCAGGCACTTCACCAGAGCACCAGGAATTCTCAAAGATCCATGCCAGGGGGTGAGCTATGATGCTAGCCAGCTCCTTGAGCACCCTGGGGTGTAGATTGTCAGGGCCAGCTGACTTGAAGGTGTCCAGCCTCTCAAGGTGTTCCTTCACAAGGTCAGCATTGCAAGCATTTAAAGAGTTGTGTTTTGGGAATTGGCTTATAGGTATAGATATTTGCATTATAAGGGTTCAAGATGGGCAGCAGGGGTTAAATGGATTTCTAAAGAGCTTAGGAGACACACACACACACACAGCTTCTCAAGGCCCTGAAAGCAGTTGGGCTGTCAAATACAATAATGCCAATGGATGGACAGCCTAAGAATTGAGCGGGGCATGCTATAACATGAGATCACAGCCTTCAAGGCAGACACGTTGTCTAACACAACAAGGTTACACAGCCTGGGAACCAAAGAAGTATGTACCATACTGTCCCATAACATGAGATGAGTGACACCAGCAACAAGGCCCCAGAGCAGCAGGGGTGCCTGAGTCCTGGTTTTAGGGGAACAGACCAATTTAGGAGAAGGTCCAGAAGGCTACATAAATGTGTGACCACAGAGAGACAACCAACCAAAAATAGCTATGGATGAAGAGTCATCAGGAGTCAAAGGGGAAGGAGAATACAAAAGCAGAGACTTGAGATTAACAAAGAGTCCCTCCCTATCCCTCCTTCTCTTTCTTGAGAAGGGTCTCCATCCGCATCCTCTGAGAAGAGTCCCCAAGGCCACCATGGATTGAGGGCATACCAGCAGCCCATCTCATGCACCCCACTGGAGCGGGGCTGTGGGCCTCGGCATCCCACCTTCAGACTGCTGACACTTATAAAGACAGTCTCAAAGTGGAGCCTGTATTCTGACCAGATGTACTTTGACTCTACTAAGGGCACCTATTGTGGGCCTTTGATGTCTCTATACTAATACTAGAAGTATGGGTAACAAGCAAAAGGAACTTGAATTCCAGCTTGCAGACAAAGATTTTGACCTGATTGGACTAACAGAAACTTGGTGGGACCCTTCCCACAACTGGGCAGTGGGCATTGAGGGCTACAGGCTATACAGACAGGATAGATTAGGGGACAAGGGGCAGGGTATTGCTCTATACATCAGGAAAAATTATACATCTTCTGAAGAAGTCCTATGGTTCAGATTACAAGAGGGCAGAGGTGAAAGGGACTTGGTAGTGGGGGTCTACTACAGACCCCCACACCAGGAGGAGGAGTTATACCTAGAGTTCTTGAAACAGCTCTCAAAGGCAGTATGGTCAAAGGACCTAGTAGTCATGGGTGACATAAATTACCCAGACATCTGCTGGGAGGAGCAGTTGGCCAGGTCTACCCATTCACGTAGGTTCCTAACCTGCACACAGGACCTGAACCTAACATGGGAGGCATTCAGTCCTACAAGAGGAAATGCTGTACTTGACTTGGTGCTGGCCACAGGGGAAGACTTGGTGGGGGATCTACAGGTACAAGGTCACATAGGAGATAGTGACCACCAGTTGATGGGATTCACTATCTAGTGAATCATGGGAAAAACAACTAGCAAGGGAGATGTGGTAGACTTCCAGAAGGCCAACTTCAATGAACTCAGGGGATTAGTTAGAGGGGAACTGGCAGGTAATCACATCTGTGAATTGAGAGTCCAAAAGGGTGGGAGTTCCTCAAGGGACTGATCCTGCAGGCACAGAGGGGCAGCATCCCAGTTCACATAAAGGGAGGCAAAAGAGCCAAAAAAGCCTTCTTGGCTGAACAGGGAAATCCAGGAGAGCCTTCAGAGGAAAAGAGAGGCTTACAGGCTGTGGAAGCAGGGGGCATCCACCAAGGAATTCACTTGCTTGTCTTGTGCTTGCAGGGAAGCAGTGAGGAAGACCAAAGCAGATACTGAACTTAAGTTGGCAACAAAGATTAAGAGTAACAAAAATTCCTTCGTTAAGTACATAGGAAGCAGGAAGGCGGAGCAGGGTAAAATACGGCCTCTACAGAATGGTCTAGGGTAACTCATAACAGACAGGATGGATAAAGCGGTGCTTTTAAATGACTTCTTTGCATCTATGTTCCCAGACACAGATACAAACACACCTCCCAATAAGACTTTAGTCTGGCATGAGAGAAATACCAATCCACCTATGGTTAGTACTGGCCTAGTGAAGAGGCACTTGGAGGGGTTGGACATATTTAAGACAGTGAGCCCTGATGATCTTCACCCAAGTGTACTAAAGGAATTGGCCGGTATCATAGTGAGACTACTGGCGCAACTATTTGAGTGCTCGTGGCAGGACAGGTCCCAGAAGGCTGGAAAAGGGCCAGTGTGGTCCCTATTTTCAAGGAGAGGAAGGAGGACCCGGGTAGTTATTGGATGGTTACCTTCACCTCTGTTCTTGGTAAGACCTTAGAAAAAATCATAAAGGATCACATTTGTGGGAGGCCAGCAGGTAATAAAATATAAAGGGGAAACCAGCAAGGGTTTATAACAGGCAGATCTTGCCTGACTAATCTAGTCTCTTTTATGACCAGGTCACAAAGTGCTTAGATGTAGGTGTGAAGATAGATGTTATTTACTTGGACTTTAAAAAGGCTTTTGGCACAGTGTCTCACCAAATTCTTGCAAGCAAACTGAGTAGATGTGATGTGGATTATTTTACAATAAGGTGGGTGAAAAACTGGCTTATGGGATGCACCCAGAGTGTGGTGGTGGATGAGGCAGTTTCTCCCTGGAGAGATGCGGGCAGTGGTGTCCCCCAGGGCTCTGTCTTTGGACCATTGCTGTTCCATATCTTCATCAGTGATTTGGATGAGGGGGTGGAAAGCACTCGGTCCAAATTCAGAGAAGACGCCAAACTATGGGGTACAGTTAACACACTGGAGGTCAGAGAGCGAATCCAGGCAGATTTGGATAGACTGGGAAAGTGGGCAGATCAAAATAGGATGCAATTTAACAAGAATAAATGTAAGGTGCTGAACCTGGGGAGAAAGAATCTCCAATACACCTATAGACTGGGAAGTACCATTCTGAGTACCACAGTAGTGGAAAGCGATTTGGGAGTCTTAGTCGATGTAAAAATGAACACAAGTCACCAATGTGACAAGGGAATAAATAAGGCTAACTGCACTCTTTTTCACATTAGTAGGTGCATCACGAGCAGGTCTAGGGAGGTGATACTTCCCCTCTATGTGGCATTGGCCAGGCTGCAGTTTGAATACTGAGTCCAGTTTTGGGTTCTGCGCTTCAAGAGGGATGTGGATAACCTTGAGAGGGTTCAGAGAAGGGCTACTCATATGGTTGAGGGCCTATGGGTAAGATCCTTTGAAGACAAACTGAGGGACCTGAATCCCCTGAGCCTCCGCAAGAGAAGGCTGAGACATGATCTTGTGGCTGTCTTCAAACTCATCACTGGGGGTCAGCAGGGAATACTGTGTTTACCAGGGCACCCCTCAGGGTTAATAGAAATAATGGCCACAAACTAAAGGAGTGGAATTAGATCGGATATCAGGCAGAAATTCTTTATGGTGAGGGTTGCCAAAATATGGACTGGGCTTTCAAAGGAAGTGGTACTTTCCCCTACCTTGGAGTTCTTCAAGAAGAGATTAGACAGGAACCAAGATGGGGTTATTTAACCCCAGCACTCTTT
>NW_005843007.1:385456-387536 GCF_000455745.1 Alligator sinensis
TAGAGCACAGGGTCAGACTTGATGATCTACAAGGTCCCTTCTGACCCTAGAAATCTATTACATCTATCTATGAAATCTATGGTGACAGCCATAGGATTCGTAGACATAGAATTGCTCGAGTGTCTGTATTGTTGCTTTTTTGTTCTTACTCTGTATCAATAAACTTTTTTAATATCAAATGGCAGGTGTTGCGGTTGTGCTCATGGGGTTGTGCTCACCCAGAACCAAGGTATAGGGGCTGGGTTCCTAAAATCCAGTGTCAGAAGTAAGCACTAGAAGAAGGAATCTGCACACTGCCACCACTGCTGCTGCCTGCAAAAGGAATGAGGTAGGACCGGCTCTGACCCCTCATGCCCTGCCTCAGATCAGCTAGGAACAGCAGGCAGCAGTGATAGCAAGGGTGGGGTGGGGGAGAATACCCCTCTTCATGTGCCTGCACCCTACCCAGATCACTGGTATACCCTGCTGACCCAAGGTTCCATCCATACCTTGCCCCAACCTCCAACAGCCTGAGGGGTGGCGTGCCATACCAACTCCCTCCTCCCTCCCCCCTTTAGGAAATCTTGGATCTGATCATATATATGACAGTGAACTTTCAGGTCCACCCAAAGACCCACTCAAACTAATCCCTACTGGCCAAACTGTTAGCCCTGTTGTTTCACCAGCTAAGAGCAGATATATGCAGAAAGAACACATCAGGTATACATGTGCTCCAAAGCTGAAACAAACATTTTAATTAGACCAGGTATCATGCTTACAGATTCCTGCCTTTGTTGGCAATACAGTGCTTCAGACAGCATTTCTTCAGCCATATCTAAGTCAGTTCCACCCTCTTGATAGGTCTTGCAACTATGGTGTTTTTGGTAGATGGGTTATGTGCAGCATATTTCCTATCCAGGTTGTACTATAAGCATGACATATTTAGCAAAAGCTACTGACTGGAATGTTTAAAGCTCTTTAAACAATTTCATAGTCAGATTGACAACCAGCCACTTGACTTCCCTGGGTGGCAACCGTGCATGGTAAAGCATCAAGGGTGACAATGCTAGAGGTGGTTAGACTAGCACAGCAAATGTTGGTATTTTTGTGCCCTCCACTGATGTACAACTGGGGGCTGATACACTTGTCAGGACCCCTTTGTTATGCTACAATACCAAAATATTTTGTCAGTTCAAAAGAAAGCTGTCTGAGTCAGCAGTGCTTTGGAACAGACGCCAGCAGACAGTTAAGTATAATATGGGAGGAAGGGGAAGGAGATTTTTAGATGACACATTTCCACATAGATACTGTCCCATTCACCTCTTTTAAAAAATAAATAAATTTCATAGACATCAGGGCTGGAAGGGACCTCGGAAGATCATCGAGTCCAGCTCCCCGCCCAAAGGGCAGGAAGTCAGCTGGGGTCATAGGATCCCAGCAAGATAAGCATCCAGTTTCATCTTGAAGGTGTTCAATGAAGGCGCTTGAACCACCTCCGGTGGCAGGCTGTTCCAGACCTTGGGGGCTCGGACAGTAAAGAAATTCTTCCTTATGTCCAGCCTGAAACGATCTTGAAGTAGTTTGTGACCATTCGACCTCGTCATCCCTTGGGGCGCTCTGGTGAACAAACGTTCCCCCAGATGCTGGTGGTCACCCCTGATAAACTTGTAGGTGGCCATCAGATCACCCCTAAGCCTGCGCTTTTTCAGGCTAAAGAGCCCCAGGGCTCTCAGCCTGTCATCGTAGGGTCTGCTTCCCTGACCTCTGATCATGCGCGTGGCTCTTCTCTGGACTCTCTCAAGCTTCTCCACATCCTTTTTGAATTGTGGAGCCCAAAACTGGACACAGTACTCCAGCTGCGGCCTCACTAAGGCCGAGTACAGGGGGAGAATGACGTCCCGGGATTTGCTTGAGAAGCATCTATGGATGCAAACCAGAGTTTTGGTCGCTTTACTAGCTGCCGCATCGCATTGCAAGCTCGTGTTCATCTTGTGGTCAATGATGACCCCCAAGTCTCTTTCTTCCATAGTGCTAGCCAACATAGCTGGGCTATGATGCTCGCCAGCTCCTTGAGTACCCTGGGGTGAAGATTGTCAGGGCC
>NW_005843007.1:389705-408537 GCF_000455745.1 Alligator sinensis
GTGGAGCAGGTCAGCCAGTCTGGCTGAGAAGAGCCTCCTCCCTTGGGGAGAGAGGTGGAGGCCATCTCTTCCCAGCAGCTTGCTGCGTCTCTCGCCAAAGAGCGGGCTGTGGTCATGAAAGCCAAAGCCTTCCTGACGACACCAGCGCTGCAGTCTTTGGTTGACCACATAGATCCTCCTGTCCCTTCTCAGCCCATAGCCTGAGACTGGGAGGATCGACGAGAACACTACCTGTGCCCCCAGACCCTTAAGCCCCGCTCCCAAATCCCTGTAGTACCTCATGACCTGGCTGGGAGTGCTCCGAGCAGTGTCATTGGTAAAATGGCATCATTCTTTCTCATTGGTAAAATTCTTTCGTCATTGGTAAAATGGCATAAATCATTCTTTCTAAGGAGAAAGATTAATGCCAGGTTGTATACAGATATCAAATACAAAGCATCAACTCCTTTGGCCATCCTAGAAGTTCATATGCACTGTACATCTTTCCCTTCATGCAAATGGTAACAGCATCTGCTAACAAAAACGTAGGTAGCTAGACACCCACCAAGACACAGGATGTGTTGTTACTTTCCCCTTACCACAGAATTTCTTGCTCACTATCTAATAGGTCAGCTATTATGAATTCTATATAAAATTCATACTACAATTTAGAACAATTTTACTTTGATCATACATTCCCTCAGGCCCATCCTAACTATGTATTCTCTACAAAAGTAGCGTAACTACAGAACATAAATTCCTTCTGTAACACACACATTTTGACTACAATCTGTCCCAGGCAGCATGTCCTTTCTTATGCAGAAAAGCTGTGTCTTTCTTCAAGAGTATCTTTAATAATCCATAAACTTGATTCTATTGTTGCAATAATTATAAAAGGAACATATTCTAACCTCGGTCTGTGCACAGAGTTCTTACATCAAGGAAAAGTCTGTGCAAAACTACTACCCAAAATGTTCTAGTTAACTTTGGGGGGTTGGGGTTAAAATATTTTTTAAGGTTATTTAATACTGTATAACATTTTATTAATAGAGTTTTTGAAATCTCAAAGCTCATTAGTTATTTCTGACACTGAACAATGGCATCCTGAGTTATTCTGACTTTTTAAAAATAGATAGTATCAAAAAATCTCAGCGTAAATAAGATACCCTAAAATCCATTTCAAATTCACTGACAAAGTAAGCTCATATTCATGAAAGCTTATTCCTTTCTGATTTAGGTAGTCTATAAGGTGCATCTCTAACGTGCCTCCTCTTACCCAGGACAAGAGAAATGGATTTTCCAAGCTGAGTCTTATTGATACAGTTAAGAGCTGATTATCCCTTTTCCAGTGCCCAAGGCATCAACAGAACATTCATTTGACTCTTCAAGCACCATTAAATTAAGCCTCTAACACTACTATAAAGTGTTACTAGCAAACATAATTATACATCTTTTGTGTTTATCAGCAGGGTTCCCTTCCAAAAGGGCATTTAGAAGTAGTTTCCACTATGCCATCTCATCAAGATACTGTATTGCACCAGTAAAAGCTTGTTTCCATCTGTATTAGTGACTATTGAAAGGAGACTTTGCTATGTATAACTTTGAAAAAAAATCACTTTACTGTACTCTGTATGCCAGTTACAAACATAATACACAAACATCCCAAGTAGCAAGAAATAAACTGAAGATTGTGAGCTGTTAACTTCTGATCAATGAAGTAGTAAGCTTTATTATAATACAAATGAGAACAGTTTATGATTAATATCACCCAAGGAAGATATAAACCTCAGCTACAAATTTTTATTTTAAACTATCTTTTCTGATTGACTTAATACGTATTTTCCCCCCTAATCCAATGATGATAATTTCCTCACAATAATATCATAAGCAACTCTTAATATTCATGCTCTTCCCTCTTTGCAAGTTATGAAATCTTGATAGTGTAGTCTGTTCATTTACAAGTATCAATGACATTTTGCATTCATTTTATTCCTGCCAACCTGCCTCAAAAAAATCACTATAATTTATTATCTCAACTCTGAAATGGCTTTTTACCTCACACTGATGAGTTCTTGGCTTACATTACACGTTCATCATAATACATTGCAGGATAAAGTAGCAAGATAATGAAAACAAGGGACTCTCTCTCTCCAAGAAATGCAAAACACTGGAATTTTTTGGAATAAAGTTATTCCTTTCAGCCTAATTTCTTGCTGTGCAGTATGTGTCACTGTTTTCTCAGAATCCCAAATTAGGATAGGTCCCATATCAAGCAGGCCTGAATTTTCCTTGATGACAAACACGAAAGATATGCACCATTGGTATGACAGCTCTTTATTGTACCATGCTTACACTAAGTGATGACTGTGAATAAAATTAATATTTCCTTTGGATGGGCTATAGTCAAACCAAAAACATTAAACTTACTGAAATTATGTGATATTTCAGAAGGTTTTATTTTCATATTTCATCACCAAATGCTATAATTACTGGGTACTTCAGTTTTTTATGTCTGACAAATACTCCATTTTTCTCTTCGCTGGTCATATGAACATAACCTTAAAGGTTAGGAACCTGCTCCCTATATTTACAAAACAAGGCACTATTCAAAAATCTTTCCAAACTTAACTGAAAGTATTTGTGTTTAAAATACAGTTTCTAGTTGTAAATTATCTTTTAGGGCCAAGTTTGAGTTCAACTTGTCATATTGTGTTGCACAAGCTTTGAGTTTGATAGAGTTTGCTAGAGTAGGATTTCATCATAAGACCAAATATTTGAAGTATTTACAGATATACTTGATTTTACAGTTTGAAGTACTTTAACATGTATGTATTTCAAAGAGGAACATCAGTGTTCATAATTCACTTAAACAGTTTCTCTCACACAAACCAAGTTCAAACCAAAGCAACAACAGTTGGTTTTACCTCTTTCTTAACAAGACAGTTCTATGATTCTTTATGTGATTTTGCAATATGGACCACTTTGTATAGTCACAAGCTTTCCCTTAAACTAGAACAACTCCTACCCCTCCTCCCTCCCTCTTTTAGGCTTTCAAAATATTATCGATTAATGCTTAGGGCTTAAGTTCAGGGGGAAAGGAAAAAAACAAACAAACAAAAAACCCTTTCAAACTGCAACACTCAGCATCATCAATTGTAACAAAAATGCCCACCGTCCACATTGATGTTCAAGCAGAGAAGCAGTGCTGACCATGGGCTGTCAGAAGTCCCTATAGCACACTTCTCAAACATCTTTGCAGGCTTCTTTTTCTGCCCAGGAACAGTGACTTATGCAAGATAGGACTGTGTGAAATGTCACTGGCTGTTTCATTTTGATGCTGTTTTGACTTGTTTCGAGCTCAGAACAGTGAAATTGAAATAAAACAGAGGGCTTTGAAACAGCCTCAAAATGAAACAAGGGCAATTGAAACATTTCAAAATGTGCTGAGTTTCAAAGCTCAAGCTGGGCTTGCCTGAAGGGAAACAGAAAGTAAGGAGAGGAATGGGGAAGAGGGGGGAAGTGGGGGAAGGACTGCTCTCATATTGACGGTGTAGCTGGTTAGTGCCTGTGATCCTTCCCTGAGGTCCCTTCCAATCCCAGTGCTCTGGAGGAGGGAGAGAAAAACAGCATAAAAGGCCTACCTCTCCCTCACAGGGCCCTGGTGTGACCAGTCAGGCCGTCAGTGGGCTCTCCTACAAGCCAGGGTGATGGATGAGTCCCGCATGGCAACTGAGATCATGGGGGCCATAAATTGCAGGGGTGGCTCATTGGGCAGGGCAAGCTTACCCACAGGTTCATAGTTACCGATAATAGGCCAATATGGTCAAGGCGGTATGTGACATCAACTTCGTTGGCATCCACTGTGTGGCACACAAGTTCCACCTCATTGTCAGGGACACCTTGGAGGGGGACAGGGCTGCTGGTGATGGTGCCAGCACCACCAGCAAGCTCATTTCCAAATGCAGGAAGGTGGCAGGCTACTTCCACCAGAGCATTAAGGGGGCAAGATGCTGTGGGACAAACAACCAGAGATGAACATCCCACAGCACAAAATCATACAGGATGTGAAGACTCAGTGGAACTCCACATACCTGATGCTCGAGAGGCTGGTGGAGCAACAGAAGGCCATCCATGAGTTAGCCTTGCTCAGGGAGATTGGGATCAGCGGCCCCCTTAACAGAGCTGAGTGGGATACCATGTCCCAGATCTTGGTGGTCCTCAAGCCCTTCCTTGAGGCCACCAAGACACTCAGCACTGGTGATGCCCTCCTTAGCCAGGTGATCCCCATAGTGAGGGAACTTCAGAGCCAAATGGAGAACTTCCAAGGGATCAATGTTCCTGGCTGGGGCAAGCTGCTGTCACCAGACATCCAAGCACTGGTGAGGCATCTGAAGAAGGGCATCAGGAAATGGCTTGATTCCTTGTGATCCAGTATGGTCCATGTGCTGGCTGCCATGTATGACCCAAGGGTGAGGGGCAGTGTATGCAGCAGCCAAAGCTTGAATCAGTGGACAGAGGTGCTGGTGAAGAGAGTCACGGAGGCAGAACAGTGGAGGTGGGGGGATGTGGAAGAGGGGAATCCACTGTCCCATGGTAGGATACCATTTACCAACCAGTCTCCTCCTCCACCACAGGTGCTGCCAATGTGGGTCAAGGACATGGCTTCCATGGTGGGGTCCAGAGGCACCAGACCTCTCCATCAGGCAGGTAGCACTCAAGCCTTGGTAGCTGCCTATCTTGGCGAGGACATGATGCTGCTGCTTTGTGACCCGTTGGTCTAGTGGGCAAACCAGTGTTCTGAGTGAGAGGGTGTTCAGCACTGCTGGGGATTTAGTGACACTGCACCGCACCTGCTTGGATCCTGGTTTGGTGAAGCAGCTGGTGTCCCTGAAGGTGAAACTCTCACTGCTGTGGTTCCCCAAGCTCCAGGTGCAGACGCAGCGAGGGCACACCTTAACACACACACAGTATTACCCATGTCACCTATGTCCTTTAAGCTTGGCAGACATCATGGACTTAGAAGGTGCTACCATCCCTGCAAGTTTCATCTGAATCAGGCAAGAAATAACAAAGTTATAGGCAGTTTCGTGCTTCCGCATTATAATCCATGGGTGAAACGTCAAAACAGCATCGAAACAATAAAACAGTTTTAACAAAATGAAATGGAACAGTGGTTTTTAAACTAAATGAAACTTGAAACAAAACACTGTCCCATTGAAATACTGAAATGGGAGGTGAAATGGAACAGTGCTGTTTCGCACAACCCTAATGCAAAAGCAAAGGTCAGCACTGATTTGGCTCACCGCCTTAGGGGACCATGCCCCTGAGGAACTCTGGCTTAAAATCCCCTCCACTCCCCACCACAGTGGGGCATTTCACTCTGGTTGTTCCGAAGTTATTTGAGTGTCTACTTTCATTTTTGGAAGAAAAATGATGAACTTCTGTACACTTGTGTTTCTTCCCGAGAGGAAAGACTCACCCTGGAGAAACTGAATGTCTGTCCATAGTCTATATTAAAAACAAATAAGGGTTAAGTGCATGACTTATGATAGGTTGAAGAAATAGACAGAAAAGGCAGGCATTTTTTTCAATTCAGGTGACAAGGTATGGGAGAAGAATGTTTCAAGAACAGTTTTGAGACCACTGACATCCTTAGCTGAGGTAAGCGATTTTTTTAAGCAGTTGCTAGAAGAGATTCAGAATACAGTGACAGAGCTGATGTACTGGATTTACTCAGGAAGAGCTTTATCTTTTAAAAGTAGCTAGTTTATGTTATATGATTATGTTAATATAGAAACTTGAATCATGTTAACATAGAAAATGAACTTATCTTCCTAAAACTCATCTGCAACCAAATGAACCTATACTTCTCAATGAATCAAATGAAATGAAACGAATCAATTTTGTGTTTTGCAAGACCCAGGAAATATTTTAACATCTAAACCTTAAAGGAGTGTAAACTGCATCTTTATATGCCCTTCAAGGTTTGGATTATGCTACCTGAAACATTAGAAACTGGGTCAACAAGCAGCAGCTTCACCTGAAATTAGGAACTGAAACTAATCAAGAACTGTAGCTCATCAACAAAACCCTCTCAGTTTGTAAGGCAAGACTCTTTGAGTAGATGTGATACCTTTTATTAAACTAACTGATAAAGATATCACATCTACTCAAACAACCTTGCCTGCCTATGTCCTTAGAACAACATGGCTACAACCAAAAATCTCAGTTTGTAAAGCATTATTATTGTCACTTGATATTTCTTCCTGTTTTCCATATCTAATTATAGTTACATTAATTACCTGAAGACACAATTGGCAATAGAGCTTGAACAACGTCCAAGTGATATTTCTTTGTTATATCTCTATTTTCCTCCTCTAGTGTTTTTTCAGGAGTTTGTGAGATGGCTTTACCTCAAAAACACCTGCCTTTCTGAACCCAGGTGGAAATGATATCCCAAATTGGCTGGCTTTCTTTTCAGAAGATTAACCCATTCTTTCTACGATCACCCCATCTCAGGGAGGCACAGAATTGCCTTTGCCTTAATTACTTCAGCCCAAAAAGCAAAAAATTCTGAAACTAAAAGCCAGTATTTGAAGAATTAATTCTAACATTATGAAATAGATGAGTCTCTTAAATTCCTGAGGCCCAATGCAATGCTTTGTATCTTTCAGCTGTCACTGTTGTGCCCTATATCTAGAACAGAACAATCTTTTTGAAGTCAAAGCATTCACTTTTAACTTTTGTGAATTGTGACATCCAATTTGAACAAAAGAAACAAAAAACATTTATATATTACAGTGTTTGCTTCTTTGCAGAGGGGCTAAGGAACTGGCCAGCCAGGAAGAAACCTGAACCTGTGCTTATCTGCTTACTTCCTCATACCTCACTTACCTCCTCATTTCTTTCTATACCCTTCAAAAGATCTAGCATCACCCTGGTTGAGAATCACTGATTTCATAGATTTCATAGACATCAGGGCTGGAAGGGACCTCGGAAGATCATCGAGTCCAGCCCCCTGCCCAAAGGGCAGGAAGTCAGCTGGGGTCATAGGATCCCAGCAAGATAAGCATCCAGTTTCATCTTGAAGGTGTTCAATGAAGGCGCTTGAACCACCTCCGATGGCAGGCTGTTCCAGACCTTGGGGGCTCGGACAGTAAAGAAATTCTTCCTTATGTCCAGCCTGAAACGATCTTGAAGTAGTTTGTGACCATTCGACCTCGTCATCCCTTGGGGCGCTCTGGTGAACAAACGTTCTTTTAACTACTTTTTTTTCCAAATGATTGCAAGAAATTATCAAAAAATAATTAAGGTGATCAGCATTTTAAACCCCAGCCTTTTACAACAAAAAGATGGACCATTATCTTTACAAAATACACATTTTTATCATACCATGGAGAAATACGCATCGCTACACTTGCAGCCATACAAAGGAAAGTCATGAATGCTTTACTATCCAGTCACTTTTCAGACATGCAAAATTTCTTCCCCTAAGAAGGTGAGAGAAATATTTTTTTATGAATGCCTATCAGCTAATTTAGAAAACAGCTAAAAACAGGTTTGACATACATACACATAGATTACTCTCACTTTCCTACATTTACAGTAGTGCTAATGCACAATAAAAAGGGAGCAAAATCAGCAATCCATTTTATTTAAAGAGCCTGGCAGAGCCATGCTGAACCCTTATGCAAAATTGTAAAGGACCTACAGCAATGGGATCTGATGGACCATTAGGTAGATTGAAATGTCGTTGTCCTTGTGTGAATTGTCCTGAGGATGCCTCTTCATTATGCTGCTGTGGGAAGGATGTGCCTTGCCTTCTTAATTTTTTTTTTCCTTTGATGTATCTTTAATCTTCAGGAATGGTTATGAACCGGAGGATTACACTCATGCACCAGTTTCCCATGTTGGCTTTATTTCAAGTCTTTTTACAGTAAATTTGAGCAATCCCTGTGCTTTCTATGCACACATGAATATTTGCTCTGCTGCATAAGGGCTGTCTTTAGCCCCGTGTTCAGCTCTGTTATCTACCCCATTTCCTTTATTGTGCTTTGCACACACGTAATACATTTTACCTTATAGATAGGTGTGGCTTTCTTTAACAGTATGCCCCCATACATTGAATCCCTAGGTATCCACAAGAAGTGCTCCCAAGCAAAACATGAAGAAGGTCTCATTGTTCAGGCACTTACAACTCAGTTCCCTCTATGCTTTAATTTTCAGTTTTGATCTTTAATTGCCTAACTTTAGAGCTTTTAAAAAAAAAGTTTACACGTGTGATCTTTTATTTGTCTAATGTCTTTATTTTAAATTGATAAGCTATCACCTTCATCCTTGTAATTAACACAGAATACTAAATAAATGTCTTACAACATCTCTATGGGAGTTTTAGTCATTTGGATGGTAATTTCTATTCCATACAGACATTATAATTTAGACGCCAGCCGTAACCTACTGCATTAATGGTGATAACACATAACAGTTTTTAAACACAGATCTATGAGTCCTTTAGTATGGACCTAAATATATAATGTATGGCAAAAACATATCCACACATACTCCTTAATATATAACAGCTATTTAGGTCCTGTAGGCTTTAGCCATTAGGCATGATTTAAGTTATATCTGTGAAGTTCATCTTCCTGTTGAAACTACTTCAATGTTTATTTTCCCATGTCTTAGAGCTAGTACAATCCAGCATATTAGACAACCTACTGGTGATATATTGTCATATCTGGTAACCAGGGCTCTTTAGCACAATCATAAGCCATCCTAATTTGATGTTATATAGATGGAAGTATAGAATGATTGTTGGGCATCCTGTTGTGATTGCTTAATCATAAAAATTCATTAAACATTCTATGTGGTAGAACAAGAGGCTTATGTTCTTCCATATGCAGACCTTATATATTATGGACATAGGTACCCACAAGCTAGGTGACATAATGCCTAACATTTAAGCTCCTGGGCTTACATTCATTAAGGCTGCTAAGCCTGGTGATGCTGTGCATAGTTGTACCTAAAAATTGGGCCTGTGTGTCCACTAGCAGAATACAAATATAAGAGTTGTGTGTCCCAGGGCTCCATATATTGAATGAAAAAACCTAGCTATTTTGATAATGAGTCCCATTAGCCAGCATCCAATAGTAAGTATAAAATAGATGAGTATGTCTTGGGCTCTGCCATCCTAGATTTAAGCAGCATTTATAAAAGTCACTATCCTACAGTTCTGACTTGTACATTGCAGATATTTTAGGACTCTGTGGTTTAAATGCCCACAGTACATAAATTTACTCCTACCTGAATTGGGCATAAACCTAATGATCTTCTGTCAATTCCTGCATTCTACCATCACTAAAAGAGGAAGTGTCTCAGCTGTGAGATCTCTTCTTTTTCCTACTAAGAAATGTTGAAAGGAATTTATTAGCTCCTTTGTTGCTGCATTTTATTCATTCCGCAGGACTGCCGTGTATTTTATCCTGGTTAATTGTACTGTAAACCTGTGAAAGATTCCCTCATCCTAGTAAAAAATGAAATGGGGCTAACAACTCAGAAAGAATTACATGCATATATATAAACAAAGAAAGCCCAACAGACTTACAGTATAGTTCTCTGTGAACATGAGGGCAATCAAATATCTTACATATTCATACATTCCAATTAATGATGGGTAATCAGGAAAACATGCCAAAACATAACAAAACATATTCTTTCACAAGGAATCCCTATCAGGACGTAAGATAACCTCCCAGAGAGTATGTCTACGAACATACAGGTATGAGTGTGTACACATATACTAAGTGTGTACACATGTGCTAAGTTAATTTAAAATAAGGTGACTTAACACTAAGTTGACTTAAGCCATGTTGGAGCATATATATGTATAGCTCCTTGACATTGTGGCAACCATCTTGTAAGCTAAGTCAACTTAACTAACGTGACTCAAGATAATACACCTCAGAGGTGTATCTTGTGCCCTGTTTCAGTCAACTTAGCTCCACATACATATGTACACTCTGAAAGTTAAGTCAACTTTAAAAAGTTAAGTTGGCTTAACTGTCAGGAAGTTAACATATGTGTATGCATTCTATGTGACTTGGTTGGGTACTTCCTGAGTATGTCCTTCTATCTACTGCTGTTCTTATGCTCTGAAACTGGAAATGTGATGGTGAATGGAAATGCACTCAAAATTGTGGACTTAGGTGCCTAAATCATCCTGAGGTCCTATTTTGGATCTGATCCTAAGGTTTGACTAACAGAACAACTGCTAAAAATTGACTAATATTCAGAATAATGAGTATATCCCTGCTTGAAGAAGTAATATGCCCTGCTTTTTTTTTGTCCTCAAGGTGCTTGATGTACTAGAGGGAGCTGTGTGCTGCTATCAATGAGTCCCCTTGACCACTGAAATCAAGTGGAGAAATACTGGGTGTATTGCTAGTAGAAAGCATTACAGGAGGATACAGTATCAGAATCCTAAGGGAGAAAAAACATTCTTATTAAGGAAACAAATGGACATTGTGTCCCATCCTTCTAACTACCACTGTGTCTAGTCAGGACTTGTAGAGCAGCATTAACAAAAAAGTAAGTGAAGTCTTTGGGAATTCTTACATCCTGTCCATCAGATTTTAGGCTTTCATGTGTTAAAATACATTAGACTTGTTGGGCAATGGTGTTGTCATGAAAAAAAAAATAAGTCCATCCTGATTCTTTTAGCAGACTAATACCATCAGTCTACTGTGTAGTCTGTGGCAGATGAAGATGAAATGACAAGTGCTTTGGATCTTTTCTTTCAGTATGGTTCCATGCTGATACTAAGTACTCAGTCATGTCAAACTTACTGCTCCATACAGCACTAAGAGATTCTCTTCTCTCACATACACACATGAATGAACATGCAGGGGTGCACACTGAGAGAAGGGGGTTTAGAGTTTAATTGGATCCACAATTTTTTTATAAATAAAAAAATTCAGGGGTGCTCAACCTCTGGCCCACAGGCCAAATGCAGCCCACAGAGCCATTGCATTTGGCCTGCAAGGCCCTCCAAGGGGCAAGCAATTTGGCACCTGGAAAATGGTGGCATTAATACAGTCAACCTTCCCCTGCCAATTTCCCAAAGCCCAAGCCCCGCACTGCCAGTTACAGCTGGGCCATGCCCCCTTCCCCACATCTGGACTGGGGTTAGGCCATGCCCTCTTCCTCCCCACAGGGGTCAGGTTAGAGCCAAACCACACCCCCTTAACTCCACTAGGCCAGGCCATGACCCGCTTTTCCTGTAGGGCTAGATTCGAGCCAGGCCATGCTCCTTCCCCCTGCAGTGCTAAGCTACACCGCATTTTCCCTGCAGGGTCAGGTTGCAGCTGAGCTGCCCTATGCCTCCCTCCACATAGCTAGATGGTGCCCACCATGCCAGTCCCGGTGATGAATCAGGACCTCTGGTAGGATCCAGCCCACAGACAGTGGGTCACTGCCCATCTGGCTCCACAGGGGAAAAGGTTGAGCATCACTGATTTAGATCATTTCAGTAACTGGAATTCTTTCAATTTCCCTCATTGATATGCAATGCTGACCATTTATCTATAATGTATACCTTGCATTTATATAAGAACATACTGCACCCATCATCCTGTGATCTGCACATTTCTGAGTTTCAGAGACATTTGTCACCAGGCCCCGCCCTGGGATGATTTTTGGAAAATAAATTGAAATATCAGCTAATGCAGAATGCTATGTCTCAAGTGCTAAATAGTACTTTGATTAGTGCTTCTCAACCTTTTAGGCATTACCCCTGTTTAGTTTGTATTTGCCTACAGTTTTATGTTATAATTAACAAAAAAGTGGCACTTTATGTCACTATTCTGTCACCTCTCCAAAAGTCAAAGAGCTTACAGAATTGCTCTTCATTTCCTTCCCCCACCTCCATTTACACATTCCCTTCCCCAGCTTCTGTTTTCCCAGTCCTTCCTCTTGCATACCCCATAAAAGTTCACCACATACACCCAGGGGTGCATGTGTCTTATTTTGGGAAACCCAAAACTTAGATCTTCCTTCTGGTGAGACACAGAACATGCCTTATTTTACAATATTTTTGTCTAGTATTGTGTAAATGTGCAGTGCATTGAAAGTGATTTTTAAAATAATTATTTATACATATTGTATGTATGTCTACATTGTACATGTCTACATATTCTGAGTTATAATAAATTCTGAAAGTAAAATAAATTGTTGAATAATCTCCCATATAAATATTCAACATTCAAGATGTTTTCTATAGGCTGTCAGCCAACTGCAGATTACTCTGCAGACTTAGTGTATGCTTGCTTAGAGATTGGTCTCTAGAGAAGAATATAAATACATTGGGAAGAGATGACATTAATATGAAATGGAAAGGTAGACAGGCATTTCTGTATTAGTCTATTATATACCCAGTCTCATGCCAAATCTTCTTTTTCCTTTGATATGTATTTATAATAAAACCTCTCCCCAAAACTGTGCTTCAGCTAGATCACTTTATTTTGCAGAGCTGATAGGGACAGTTTATGATTTTGCATAGCAGTCAAACATGACCTAAAAACTTGGGTAAAGGCTGCAAAACTGGACCCATATAATATTTAATAAAATTATTGTAAAAGAATGGCAAACTGCCATAAGTGATACATCAGATAACTGTGACATTTTCAGAAATGTGGAATGGTTTGCTTCATCTTTGATATGTCCTTTGCAGATCTTTCCTTATTTCCTATTTCTTTGACTGTTCCTTCTACCTGCATTCTGTAATTGGGCCCAAAAATTACTTTTTGCTTCCTTCAGTCCAAAAGCATAAAACATAGTGTTAGTGATAACATAATATGTTGCAGAAAAGAAAGAAGCTTAAGATTCAAATAAAAATAAAACAGGATCTCTTCAAAGAAAAAAGAGCTACACAGAACAGTAAACAGAACTTCAGAAAATCCATATGTAGAAATGCCATACATGTGATAGGAAGTACGGACAGGTATGTCCATGAGGTGAGAAAAAGTAAAGAAACCCCATAAAGCTCTAGGAAATATATCCCCTCTCTCTGCAGATATATTTCCACAAGTACAAAGGTAATTTGTCTATTTTTCACCTTACAAACATTATCTTCCACACTCTGACTTGTCCTGGAAGGGAAACTGAATGTACACATTTTCTGTGCAATTACATAAGTTTCTGCAGAGTTTGCTCTTTGCAGTGTACAGATTCTTTCACAATTTGAGGTTTTATCTGCAGTCTTAGCAGCCCACACTCCAGCCCTGGCATGGAGAGAATGCAGAAGTGATGACAACTGTTTCCTGCCAGATGTTTTCAAAATGGAGAAGAATGCAGCAGTAAATGCCATTACACTACTACAGTCATTTCACAGTCACTTTTCAAACAGAAGATGTGCATGGGATGGGGATGACCATAATTTTAAAATGTGAAGTACAGTAGTTAATGCCATTTGCTACATATGCAGAACAACATTTCAATTTTAATTATCCCATTAAGTAGGTAATAAAATTTCTACATCAGCACCATCCATTGCCTGGGCATTGGGTGAAGCTTCTGTGACCTTCAGAAAATGACATCATATTTTTCTTTCCCATCTCCTGTTTTAGCTTGTTCATCTAAGCTGTGACTTTCCTAAAGGAGTCAGGGAATGTTGTAACAGATGGTTAAATTTTTCAGACTCTTCAGGGAAGGACCTGTTTCTTTCCATGTGTAATAGTGTCTAAAATGTGGCCCTGTCACAAGCAGACTGTAGTTGATAATACAGTACAAATAAAGACTTTCATATCTATATCAAGAGGAAAAATACAACAAAACAAACACAACAGTCCAAACCAAGATGCCTGAAAGCCACTGTAAGATAACAGTTATGCATGAACTATGTGAAATAAGTTTTATGAACATAGCCAAATTCCCAACCAACAGCTGTTAGTAACACAGAATCACCACTAAAAGTGTCACTAGTTGATACCTTTAAAGGCATTCTCAGCAGAGAAGCTGGAGAATTAATGGACAGAAGGAAACATCTAGCCTTCCATGCCTAGACATACTTCCTCCTGATCAAGACAGTGAAAAAGAAGAATACATTAGTAATACATGTGCCTTTCTTGCACTGTGGTGAGATGACATCAGGGTTATCAATAATGCTGAATTTGAACAAAAAGTAAACCAATTCCCAATTAAAAATAAATAAATTATTTAATGGCTGACAGTCTCCTACTGTAGGCTGTATCAAAATGGCTCAAACTCTTTTTTTTCTTCCTACTGAAAAACACTGCTTATTAAAAAAACAAAACATGAACACTTATTAGCCTAGAAAACAACATCAGAAAGATGTGTAAAGAACTAAAATAGGAAAGAAGACTTGAAGTAGATGATGAATTGTATGCAGCATAAAAAATATATGGTGGGAGAAGAAGAATAAGGATGGCTGTTAAAGAAATCATATCCTGAAAGATAAGAAATCTAATAGAAAAGTATCATTCATTCCTATTCTGCATGGTGACTGGCAGAGTAAAGGCCATAAAACAATGCACAAAACTTTCTTTTGTGTAACACATAAGCAGACAGCATCTGAGAAAAATAACTACACAAAGGTGTATAGCACTGTCAGCAAAAAAAGAATTGGATTCTAGTGGAGCAGTTTGCACTATCCTGCAGTGTTTGCAGAATTTTGTCTAAGATTTACTAATGTTCAAACTTCACATACACTTTTCCAAGGACTTTATGGAGCCTGCAATGTTCATTCCTGCAAGTCGAGGGAGTTCATGAGCTGATGGCAGTGTGCCACAGCTCCCAGAAAATGTGTGATTAAAAAAAGACACAATTCTTTGTAAGCTTCTTCCTCCTGTTATATAATACATTTCAGCTTCCAAATATTACATGATATCCCCATGTAGCATATATGACAAATGGGAAATTGTTAGGATTTACTAACAATCAATTTTTATAGTAGGATACAAAAATATGTATAGCAAAAGGCATATTCTTGGATATGAGTGAAGGACTTCTGTTTGTCTTATTATCTAATCTGTTTGTTACCTCCACATAAAACAGAGTATGCAGGTAAAGTTTTTCAGAAGATAATGAAGCCAGTAAGCTAAAGTTGAACCCAGACTGGAAAACCAGGTTGAACCTCTCCATCTATTCAGAACAGAACTTTGCAATTTTGTATCTGTTCTTGAAGACTGTAAACAGATACTAGATTTCTCTCAGAAGAAAGCCTTTTTTTCCCAGAATCCTACAGACCTACAAATCCATTGTCATGCTTTGAGTACCTACAAGATAAAATGTAATTACAGTTGTTCCTGGGACATCCTGTGTGCACTTTTAAAGTTAATTGTGGGTTGTTCAAATTAATTGTGAACCATTCCAGAGACATCTGTCAGACTCTTGGTTCTTGCTGCTCACTGGCAGAGGAGCATCAATGCAGCTTGGAAGGGCTACCTGTGGAAATGTCTCTGGGCTCCTATGCATGTGTGGGGAGTCTGCTATGATGCACTGGAAATCCACCGTGTTGGAGCAGACTTGATTAATCAAGTCTGCTGGAGCACAGAAATTGATATGCTTTGGCAGCCTTCTACATCATGTGTATTAGCTTCCCCTGTGTTGCTGAAAAATTGTGGCAGAGCACTTTGAAATAAAACACGTTTGGTGAGCTTTAGTTCAAAGTGCCCTGCCAACATTTTTTCAGCGCAGGGATGTGTGGGGACACTGATCCACATAATGCGCAGGGGCTTTTAATTAGCACAACTCACTACTTGAAGCAGCTAGCACCGCACCCCAACACACATAAAAATGCCCTCTGGACCTTGTTACACATTAATTTTGGGCAGCTCCTGGAGCTCCTAACTTCTAGATTGTCTGCATGTTAACATCTTTAGTCACCTCAAAGTTACACCACTCTAGGGCAAGTTTATCTTTTGATCCACATAACCCAGCTCCTGACCATTAAAGTATTGTCACTCCCCACAGATGTGCCTCAAATTGAAGGTGTGACTGCAACATAGCACTAAACCACATTTATGTGGTTCACAGTGTAACATGTAACAAGGCTCTCTGTCACTGCTTAAAATGAGGCATCTGTTTACAGTAAAAGTGACTCAGAAGAAAATCACTGAATCCATAAAATCCTCAAATGTTGAGTAAATATCATATTTGGTATTCACTTACTGTTAGATTCATCTTCATTTTGAGCATTATAAGCCATAATACCATATAAAAAAATTTTTATCACATTCTATTAAAGGTGTGACACCAGGAAGCTAATGGGGAAGATTCAATAATTTCATATAAAATAAGAAATATTCTAAGACTCATTACCTACAGTGCCATCTAATTTTCTCTTCTCCTTTCCATCCCCAGTCATATCAAGATTGTTGGCAATTTTAACTTAATTCAGGGAGAAAGAATATTAGATAAGTATACTAACTTAAGCCATTAATGGCACTTAAAATAATGTCCACATAAAATACCATGTTTCCCACTCCCATAACCAAAATTTTAACCACTTCAACCCATGTCCATTCATAATTCCTTAGATTCTACCTCCTTCATTTTTCTGCACCATATCACCCCCAGTGCTAAGTCCCACCATGCAGTAGTGAAGAAGGCCATTTGTTGTCAAGATGGAATGCTTATTTATAGCAACAGTCACTTGATCAGAATGTATTAAAAGGTGGGACCTCAACTAGAAACAGGCGCTGATACCAAGCAGGCAGTAGGAAGGAGGACTTTTGCCCACCACCCCAGGCTAAGATCCACCAGGCCATGGGGAACAGGGAGGGCCTTGGGCACTAAGACCCACCAGGCATTTGGGAAGAGTGAGGGCCTTTGCCCACCACCCTGAGTGCTGAGACCCACCAGGCAGGAATAGCTAACCCCTGATGTTACATTGAATAGCTGGAATAGCTATAATATAACTTGAGCAACAAAGATTCAGCTAACCACACCAGAGATGTTGGGCTCCACCCAAAGGCAGGACACCCTACCCCTGATGCTGAATATTAATTACTACTAGAAATCAATTATTCATTAGGGGCAGATTAGTAGTAGTAGTAGTATTGGAGCTAATTGGGCTCCGTGTTCTCCCAAGATACAAATAGTACATTCATCCATCAACAGGGCAGCCACCAAGCAGGTCCGGCCAGGGAACGGAGAGATTGGGGCAGGGACCACAGGAAGGCAGACACCAAGGGAAGACAGCCGAGCTGTTTACCATTAGGAAACGACATTACCCCAGTGCCAAAACTTCATGCTGACTCTCCTGCTGGACTTGCTGTACAAAATGAGCTGAATGCCCGACAGTCAGCTCACTCTCAACCAGCACCAAACCATGACTTTGTGCTCTTTGTACCTTGACAGTACAATGAGCCCAAGTAGCGAACTAAAGGCAAGCACCCAGCACCTAGCCATGCCTTTGTACTCTTCAGTATCTTGAGAGTACTCTAAGTTCTCTTGTATCTGGAGAGTACACAACAATCAGCTACTGGAGAGTACAGAACAGTCACATTTTGTCAAGATTGGAGGCACCCTTAGATATCTAAACACCTAAGAGAAAAGAAAAGGGGCATTACATCCAGTATTTTTCAAGAGTTCAAAAAGCATTTCTCACTAAGACTGCCTGGCCATTTCTAATTTTTCATCATTTCAAAGTCTTGTATGGTATAGGCAAGTGCACAATGGTTGTAAACTGGGAGGCAGAGCACATAGTCAGCCCTAGAAGTAGGACAGACAGTTCACAGACAGTTCTTATCCTGTCCAGAGACAAAATAATGCAAGTTATTGATAAATAGCAGTGTGTTAATATATATTAAAAAAATTAAATGAGATAAGCATGTTCATTTCCTTCTATATTAACTCACTACAAGCTGTTTTTGTCTGTTTAGAAACTATTCACATCACTGGGGGGGATAATTTTATTTTGCACTGGCTAAAACCATTATCAGCAGTATGATTATAAGTATCATTTTTCTCATTTTTTTCAGTATTATTAATCTAATGGAGGCAGGCAGGCAGGCAGGAAGGGATACCAGTAGTGATAAGCTCCTGCCAGTGAGACATTGCAAACATTGCCAGTTGAGGCAATGCAAGTGTGCACAAGGAAGTGGTGTCAGGTGTCATTCTTGGGCTTCATATGTGGTCAGTCTTCCTCTCTTCTTTGGTAGCTGTGCGCATTGTCACCAGTGGGAGTGGCAGCCAATGTAGCAATCAGAGCTGAGAATTGGAGGGAAGGAAGGAATTGGAGGGGTAAAGAGAGATCCTAGGAATTTGTATTGAAAAACCACCAAGAAGGGCTTCCTGTCCTGACCTTGTGTACACTATTCACTGGCTAGCAAACAGAGCCTACAAGCTGTGAAGGAAGCCATAGTAAGGAGGGGCTGAGCGGATGGCCACTGCCCATCCCAGGAGGTGAATTGGGCTGGAGCTGTCCAGCCAGGGAGGTGGGGTGCAGGGCAGGAGGAAGGGTGGCTCATGCTGCTGTGTGTGCTCATGGCTAAGGAAGGGGTGACAGGTGCATGCCCCCCTGAACTGTGTGCTGACACTGTGGGCCTTCATGCTGTGCATTACCCTTCACCTTCCTTCATGACACTGAAATCCACCCACCCTATTTAATTCAAAGTTAAAGTAAACAATGCAGCCCCCCACCCCCTTCAGGACACAGCCTAGTGTCAGGTCTCCCTTAACAATGTGTAAAGGTGCCAGTTGTAGACAACATCACAATGTCCTCTTTCAACTCCCACATCACAAAGCAGCTCTCATCCTTCACTCAACCACTGCACTGCACCCAACTTCAGCCTGAATTCTTCTCAACCTCTGCATTTGCATTCCTGTGCCCCAC
>NW_005843007.1:408550-424740 GCF_000455745.1 Alligator sinensis
CCTGCTGAGCGGAGTCCTTCTGCCTCTGGTGTGCTGTCATCTCTCATCCACATCAAAACTCTCTCATTAATACAGTGTAGGCACACACTGACCACTGCTCCCACAATTTATAGGCCTTGAGCAGGGCAGGACAGGGAGGCTGGCACTGGGCTGGAACAGAGCACAAAAACCCTGTCCAAAAAAAGCACCAAAACAAAACTGGGGGAAAAGACTTGGCAGGGGGCAGCCCCTGTGGGTGGCTTTGCAAAGTGTATGGGTGATGCAGGGGAAGGGAGCTGTAATGCTTGTGGTACCTAACCCCAATGCCAATGCCCAGGGATGCTGGAAAGCCAGGCTTGTCATGGGGGAGGCAACCAGCCCTTCTGGGTAGCTATGCATGCATCAGCTACCACCCCCCCCCCCCACAAAAGGCATCCAGAAAAAAGCAGAAGCAGGAAGAACAGAACTGTGGGAAAAGACTTGGCAGGAGGATTTGCAATGTGCATGGGTGATGCAGGGGAAGGGAGCTGAAATGCTTCTGGTACCTAACCCTGATGCCAACATCCAGGGAAGCTGGCAAGCCAGACTTGTCAAGGTGTAGGCAGCTAGCTGCTTTGTGTACCTTTGCATGAAAGAGTTCCTGCCCCTGCCCTCCACAGCATCCCATGCAACAAGCACCCCAAAAAAGTAGCAGGCAGTACTACAGGAAAAGGCTTGGTGGGGGGAGCCCCTTTGGGTGGCCTGTGGTATCCCTGATGCAAACACCCAGGATGGTAGCAAGCCAGACTTATCCGGGCGGTGCAGCCAGCCCCTTTGTGTAACTTTGCATGAAAGATTTCCCACCCAAAAGACTTCCCGCCCCCACCCCATGCTCCATGCAACAAGCGCTCACAAAAAGTAGCAGGCAGAACTTCAGGAAAAGACTTGTCAGGGGGCTTTGGAAAGTGTGTGGGTGACATGGGAGAAGGGAGAGCAGCTCAGACTGGTGGAAGTGAATTGTGCTGACCACTTGGAACAATCAGCAGTGGCTGGAGACATTCTGAATGACCAGGGGGACATTTTGTCATATCATCTCAATGCTGGGGCCACTCATTGCGAGGCAGGACACTAACATGTGTTGGGCCATTCCACTGGACAAGAAGGTGGCCATGGCCATCATGAAACTGGCCAACCCATGCAGCCTCTGCTACATCACGAACCAGTTTGATGTGGCTCCCTGCCCGGTCAGGCTGGTGACTCACAAGGTATGCCAGCTGCTGCAGAACATTGCAGCAAACAACTTTATTTGCCTCAGGAATCCTCAAGGTATCATAGCTGGCTTCAATGCAATGGCGTTACCTAACTCCATGGGGGCTTTAGGTAGCACTCACATCCTGGTGTAGTCCCCTTTGGGAAGTGGGAGGTCATTCACAAACAGGAAAGAACTTGCATCTGTGATCCTGCAAGACATGGTGGAGCACCAGGGCTCATTCAGGAACGCTTATACTGGGTGGGCCGGTAGCACACATGATGTGTGCATGTTCAGAAACTCTCTGTTGCCTGGACTTATAGAGTAAGGACACTGCACCCAGAGTCCCTGAGACAGTTATCTGTGGCATTACCATTCCCTCGCTTATGATAGCGGACACTGCTTACCCCCTCAAGCTCATGAATCCTTATGGAGGGCACGTTACAGACCCGCTGAAGATGGCTTTCAACTCTACCATCTCAGCAAATACAGGATGGATGTTGAAAGTGTCACTGTCTGACTGAAAGCACGATGGAGGGCGCTTAACTGTAGGCTCAAGTGGGAGCCAGATAACATCATGGACTTTACAGTGGCAGCCTGAATGCTACACAACATCTGTGAGACCCACAGAGAGGTTTTCAGCCAGGAGTGGGCTGACGGAAGTGAGACAGGCAGCGGCCTGAGACATGGCTGGGCAGCAGCACAGGCACCAAAGACATATCTGAGCAGGGCATGGGGGGAGGTGCCCTAGGGTAGGCTGGCATTGGTCTGGGGGAAGGGGGAGGGAGGCAGTGGCTCATTATACAACACCACCTAGCCAGCCTGAATCATGCCCTGTGAAAGGGTTAATTACACCTCTTATTGGCTGGGAAGGAAGGGAAGGGCCTCAAACAAAATCCAAAATCTTCTTATAAATCCCTCTACAGGCCTCTGCTGTATCCAGCCACTTTATTCCCAAATTCCCTAGGAAACCACAAAAATCAGTTTTTGGAGTAAAGATGTAGTCTCACTCGGGGGTCGGGGGAGGAATGAAGTCTAATGAACCCCAACCCCTTTGACCCTATTCAACCCCAACCCCACCAACACCACACCATTTCTACAACATTCCAACATTTCAAACAACCCAACATTTCACAAAGCCGTATGTGGCACTAAACAAACACACAAGGCCACAGGCATTTATGGTGTCACATGAGCAGGGAAGGGGAGCAGGGAAAGCAGCCCTTGTGAGGGGTCCCCATGGAAACAGTTCCAAACCAGAGAAGCCAGGGAATGCTGAAAAATGTAGTCCTAAAACCCAGAAAGCTAACAACTGTCAGATTTGGCACCCCTCCCCCCTACACACCTTACTATTACTACATTGTTAATTTTATAATAAGCATTCATGGCACACTTCTGCTTTGGCAACACAACACCCACCACCCACCCACCAACCCACCAACAGCCACAATTGCCAATCAATATTTCTGATATGGTATACACAGTTTTTTTTTTAAATCCATATATACATTTACGTTACTTTCCAACATGGGGGGAGAGGAGGGGATGATGCACATGGCTTGGTATTGGGATCACCAAGGGGTTGCCTACTGGAGACCGATGGAGCATAGTGGGGTGCAAGTGGGCTGCAAGTGGCAGGGTTTTGGGGTGACTGGACCTTGGCAGGGGTGGGGGCTTAGCGTGAGGCTCCCTGGAGGGGGCTGCAGAGACTGGTTTACTGGCAAATATGCGCCTTCTGCTGTAATTCATTAGGAAAGATGTTACGGGGGTAGATTGATATTTGGCTGCCCCTGCTGGAATTTGCGGAGAATTGCACATGGACTTAGTTCATTCGAAAGCCTGGTATATGCAAACACAAACCTGATGCACCAAAATAAACCAGTTTAAAAATTTTAATTCTTGTTAAATTAATGAGGATTAAACATTATGGTGTGTATAAGTGCCCTTATGCTCTAGCTGCCATATAAAAAGGGAATGTCTTCTTTACAAGCACTCACTGTTATCCAAGGAACATTGTGCTGATGGACAGACAATCTCAAGCCAGACAGGAAAAGCTTCACACTCCAGTAAAACATATGCTAATTTGATGATTTAAGAAGCCACCTGTCAAGCATAAGAGATAGAGATGGTCCTAGCCTGAAAGCATCAAATTTTGGGATTGTTCAGATGCAAAGTTTAGGTTTGGTCTTACCTGTTATGCTGGCAGTTTTCTCCTCCCTTTTATCTTGTGCAAGATTTTATGATTATTCTATTCCATTCCAGACCTACATTATTCCATGTTTTTTCCTTGAATATAGCCGCATATGGTTGAAAAATATAGATAGAATGATATGTAAACTTTCTGTTGTTGTCCTTTAATTTTATTTTACTGCCTCAGATCGATTTCCTTCTTTAATAATAAGAAGAATGGCTGTGTTCATCCTACTCCTGTCATTCTTTTTTTTTACCTATTAATCTTTGTAAAAGGAAGAAAACTTAAAATGAATGTTTTCCTTTTTCAAACATGTTTCTATTCTGAGCTCTAGTGAAATTGGAATTGTCAATAGAAAACTCAGGAATGTTCTATGATTCTGGCTTTTCATCTGTATAAGAAGATGAGTTTGGGTGGGAAGTAACTTTCAAAAATGGGGAAGGGACCTGTATTCAGCAAACCGCTCCCTATATTAGGAATTTAGAAAGTTGAGGTGTTCATGGAGGATGTGTCAGTATATCCAGCCTTGGGAGCAGGTAACATGATTTATCCCTAAAGGGAAACAGAACTCAAACAAATAGGTTGCATGTCAACGCATATCTTTGGTATGCCTTTTCCTTTGTAAATAATATTTTTTAATCACTATTGTACCCATACCGAACATGTTTAACAGTAAAAACACACAGAGATATGTAAGCTACTACAGAAATCTTGATACATACTATGCTGTAGCATTCTCTCATGCCACACTGCCAGGTGTACCTGCCCGGCCGTGCACACTGTGCAGTTTAGAGGGGACACTGCTATGCTGCACTCAGTTGTAACACATCTTATGACAGAGTAATGAGCAGAAGAGATGTTTTAACTTTACCCTTCACAATACAAAAATGAAAACTATACGAGAGACAAATTAAATTACTTACCATTTTTTGTTCCGTTAGCCAAATTATCCAGTTCAATCATCCAGATTATTTTAAGATGCACCTTGAAGGGAAATCAAATCAGACCTAGGAATTCCTTCCTTAAGCCACACTGGGCCTTTAGCACCCAGCAGATAAACAGATGTTGCAAAAAAGATTAAGTATTATAAATAAACACAATATAATAAACACAATAAGCACATTTACATAACATAAAACAATAGAAATTAAATTAAATAAACCAATGATTACATAAATTCTTAACACTAAAAATAGACTGAATCAACCAAAGTAAGCACATTTCAAACTTATAAGATATCCAGCATCCTTTGACTACTACCTTTAGATAGCTGCCTAGGGCAGCAGTAGTTCATCTAGAGCAGGCTTGTCCAACATACAGCCCGTGGGCCGCCATGCGGCCCTCCAAGAAGTTTTCTGAGGCCCGAGGTGCTGCGACAGAAAATGAAACTAAGCACTACTTTCATTTTGAGGGGGTGATGTGATACCGCTTCCTGTGAGGTCTTTGAATATGGCTCGCTGGCCCACTGGGGGATTAAAAGTTCATGATCTGGCCCCACATTCAAAAAGGTTGGACACCCCTGATCTAGAGGGAAAGTCCGCGGTCAGCACTTGCCACCCACCCCACCACCAACAGTGCCAAAGCCACCTGCAAGAGTTGACCACTTGCTGCTGACATGCTCCCACTGCTGACAGTGCCACTGCTGCCTGCGGGAGCTCACTGTGCCTTCCAGCTTCTGGAGGCACATGGCATTCATGCTTTTAGATCAATTTTAAAAGACTGTGACCCTTTCTCGGTTATATTCATACTCACTCCCACTGATGGTAGAGGAGGTATGTAGGTGTAACTAAGGGCATATTTAAATTATTGGTGTTTTTTATATCATGAAAGAGGAAAGTGTCAATTAGACTACTCACATGCATGATATCCATCTCCTTAAAACATGATAGCATCTGCTGTCCGTTTCTTGTAACAAATGTGAAACAAGCTGCTCTTACCCCACTTGCCAAGTGACACTTCCATTAAAACTTTCATCAGGAAACCCAAAGAATAAATGGAACTAGAAGTACTCCATCCAGAACAAGCTAGAGGGAATAACATATGATAATATGAGCATTACAGCCTCTGCTCTACTTACTGTATTCAGATTACAGCTATGTATAGATAGGGTGTTCATATTATTTTAAGGAAATCTGGAACAGGGGTGACAGTGAGGGAGGGGCAGGGGTGGAGTCACATGTGCGCGCACACACACACCCTTTGTCTCTGCATCCCCCTCCCTTCATGGATACACACATGTACACACACCCACAAAGGGCAACAGCCAGCGTCCTGTCCAGGGCATTCACACAGGAGGGCACTGAACTTGTCTAGTAGGCCTCTGCAAAGTGGCTAGTATTTGCTTCGGATTTAGATTCAGCTGATTCGGGGAACAGTGGTCCTATCTGGTGATTCGAATCACTGTCCCGATTCAATTTGACTGAATCTGATTCAGAGATTCGGCTGCTACCAAATTTCCAAATCTCCGAATCAGCCAGGTCCATCCCCTGCCCACTCTCCCAGCCTGGCAATGGCTGCCCTGCCCAGCCCAGCTCCCAGCTCTTGTTTATAAAAAAGCCCCAACTCAGTGGGTGCTGCTGGGTGTGGGGGGGGGTGATCCCTGCTGCCCCCCACTGCCCTATGTTGTGTGGGGGGCTCTGCATGAGCCCTCTGACCCCCTCCTCACTCCTTCATCCCCCACACAGGTACCCCGCCTGGGTCAGCTCTGGCTCTTTAGGGAAAAAAAGAACAGAGAAAAGCCCTGTGGCTTTTCTTGTTTTTTGTTTTTTTTTTTAAAGGGCTGAAGCTGGCCCGGGCAGGACACCCGTGGTGGGCTGGAGGTGCAGGGAGCAGTCAGGGGGGCTGGTAGGTCTCCCATGGTCTCCTCCCCTGCCCCTAGCACTTACTGGCTTGGAGTCAGCTTCAGCTCCCTGCTGCAATGGGCGGGGACTGCCTAAATCATCAAAGCTCTCCAAATCTTTTCTGAAGATTCAGAGAGCTTTGAATCAACTCAGACCTTTTAATTCATCCCCTGATTCAATTCAGATTTGGATATTTGACCACTGAACTGGGCCTAATCTCTGAATCAAATCACCACTCAAATCTTTACACAGCCTTATTAACTATCCCTGAGCCCCTGGCTCCCAAAAACCCTGATGGCAGAGTTGGGGGGTGGGGGCAGGCCAGTGTGGAGGCCCATGGCTGGACTCCATCCCCTGCATGCAGAGGCTGGACCCAAATGGGAGTGTCCCCTGTATGGCACCCTGTAGTCTCTGCCAGCCTGCGTTGCATGGCCACATGACACTTCCCCCACTTCTGACAACCTTGCAGGGCCACCACATGCAGCCCAGACTGTGGCAGCAGCAAGGCACAAGGCTGCTGGTAGTGAGAAGCCATCCCAGATCACCCCATCAAGCTGCATGAGCCCTGGCCTCCTCCCCTAGCCTGCTCCATCTTGGCCTATCCCCACCCCAGGCAGGAGGAGCAGTGCTCAGCCCAACCCATACCCCCCCAGCCTCCAGGTTGGCATCAATATGGGACCTTTGCTTCATTTTTCACCAATCAGCCAGGATGTTGGGACAGCCTATGAAATCTAGAACTGTCCCAGCCAAACTGGGACATATGGTTACCCTATGTATGTATAGATATTCAATTTCTCCTGGGAGAGTTGTCCAGGAGAAACCAGGGGTATATAGATGGTCATGATTTTTCTCCCAGAAGAAAAGGCCAATCTGGGAGAAAAATAACTTGTGAGCAGCCCAAGTGAAATGGCTCCCAGGAGCACCCATCTTAGAGAAGCCACAGAGAGATTCTCCAGAGTCCCAGTGATCTTTGTTCCCTCCCTCTTCCTCCCCTCCCCCACAGATCCAGGGAGATAAAATGTCAATTCCAACAAAGCTGGAGCAGAAGATGCTTTCTGAATGCTTCAGGCTGGAAAATCCCAGTACTGAAGCACCTCAGGGCTATGTTCTTCTCCCAGCATTTCCAGCCACAGCCAAGCCCCCAACACTGACCAGAAAACTCCCTCCACCCCACTGCTGACCCAGCAACCCCTCCCCAACTAGCCATCATTGACCTCACAATTCACTCACCTTAGTCACTAACCAGCAAGCTCCCCTACCCCAACACTGACCTAACAAAACCTCCACCTCATCACTGACCCAGCAAACTGCATTACCCCTCTGCCCCTGGTTCTGACCTACGGTGGCCATCATAGAGGACAGTCTGGTTGCCTTCTGACCTCTATTGATATGAAACCGGATGACTTTATGTTCTCTATTTTCCTCTTGAAGAGAAAAATAGAGGACATAAAGGCATTGGGTTTCATATTGATAGAGAACAAAGGACAGAGTAGCAGAAAACCAGAATGTCCTCTATGATGGCCATCTTATTCTGACCTAGCAGCCCCTCCATCCCCATCACTGGCCAAGAAGCCCCTCCCCCCCCACAACCCTGTTACTGACCTGACAGAACCTGCACGCCCCACCCAAACTGAGTGCCGAATTTAGGCTTAAGCTACTTAAGCTACAGTTTAGGGCCTCACAGTATGAGAATTTTCTTTCTAAATAAGAAAAAAAAACCCTGACACAATATCAAATGTTATAATAATCAGTTGGTAAGTAAAGGAGGTATGGGAAAATGATTCTCAAATATGGACATTTTAATTCTAATATGACAAAAATATACATATATATATGGCTCCATGGTTATTATCCATATTGAGTTCATACATTTATTTTATGTTAGATTATATTTTTCTTTGTGCCTTCACCTTTATATATATGCAAATATAAAGCTTTCATATTTATATTTTCAGTGTCCTTTCTGTGAGAATAATAAAGTATTATTTTTATCATTTGGGCCTCTTAAAATGGATATAGTTTAGGAACTTAGCATGTCATAATCTGGCACTGCCCAAACTGCAGCACTTGGTACTCTAAGGCCCTATAACAAGCCAGTTTCAGCATGACAGGCTCACCACTGCTGAGCTTGGACACCTGCACAGGGCTTTCTGGATACATTTTTCTACTGGGAGAACAAAACTAGGAGAATTCTCCCATGTCATCTTATGTGTACAGAGCCTTAGAAGACATCTGTTTCTAGTACTGTTATTGAAGGCCCCTTCACAAGTGCTAACTGATGTACTACTACCACTAATTTCAAAATGTGACCCTATCTTCTGGTAAATTAATTTATTTATCATGTAATCCACAACTGAGCCCTGCCATAAGCCAAAAATATGTTAGTAAGTGCCACTCAGGCACAGTCCTCTGGTCCTGAAGGAAAGCACTTTTTTCCTGCTCTTCAGCAATTCTGTGACATTAAATGCAAGGGTTATTGACTGATCTCAGGGTGAATCAGTCAATGGCACTATGATGGCAAAATGTGAGATTGGCCTCTGACTTTGCCTACCCAATTTGAGACATATTGGTCCATTCAGAATGACAAAGTGCATACAGCTTTCATTTATTACAAACCTAAGTATAAAGTTCTGTGCACTTTTGCAAAGTGTGTGTCTTTGTGTCTTTGGCTTCTTGAGACTGGATCAGCACATCACTATCAATAGGTTGGTAAAAAGTTGGAAAAGTTTAAGAGCAATGTCTCCTCAGTAAAAGAAGAAAAAGGACTTTTTGTCTTAGAAAATGCTTGTTCTCTTTCTCCAATTACAGGAAGAATAGGGGACCAAAGCAGAAAGAAAGGATTCACTAACCTAATATGGCAGTGTTTATTGCTTATTTGAGGCACTTAATTGGTGGCTTTTTTCATTTTTATTATTTTTATCTTTGATAAACCAAGTCTAAGAAAAATGGAAATTACTTTTAATTTGTATTCAGAAGACAAAGTAAAACAAGACAAGAGAAGAAAATGTGGACACATCAGGAATATAAATGCTGAATTTATTGATGCAAAAGAGGACACTATGATTAAGTTGTTTCATGTACTATGCAATGGGACCTGGTTAGTTTAATATATTGAACCAGGAAAGCTGAGAAAC
Organism: Alligator sinensis; assembly: GCF_000455745.1. Classification (NCBI taxonomy): domain Eukaryota; kingdom Metazoa; phylum Chordata; order Crocodylia; family Alligatoridae; genus Alligator; species Alligator sinensis. The sequence goes on from NW_005843007.1 coordinate 417,923, forward strand.
ATGACTGTAAACTGAAGTTATGATTAAATGGTATGATCTTAAAACATCATAAATTTTCCTCCCATTTTTGTTTGTTTTGCTGCTTTTTTAATCTTTGCTTTTTTTCCTGTATTCACACCTGACAATATTAGATTAAAATACAAGTTATATGAATAATAAAAAAAAAGATTCCAATCCCTACAGGGGTCCATCTGGATCATCTCTAGGTTTTTCCATGGGTAAGTATGTTCAGAGATAAAATTACACAATAAGAGTACAGTTAATGAAGTCTGAACACCCCAGGAGCTAGCACAGTCTTTAATTATTTTATTGCATTTATATATAGCTAAGTGTCTCTTCAAAGAGTACATTTAAAGATTTATCATACTTCTCTTTCCTGTCCAAAATTTTGTTTCCTCTTAGGAAAGAAGATTAAGCATTTTGGGAGTCGTAACTTCTGAGACTGAGGGCAGAATTCTGTTCTGTCAACCAGCCAAATAAGTGGGGCATAAGTTCCATTTACATGTTTATGCAAGTGCACATGATTCTGCTTGGATTTTCTTCACTATCAAGTCACAGTTGCATGTATAGATGCACTATGTGGCTATGCTGCAACTGTATAAGATGCCCAAGCAGCCACTAAGTATCAGTGGATGAGACAGGTTGACTTACATCTAATCTCTGGAGTTAAAGCATGGCTAGCACTCCAGAGTGATCCTATTATGCTCCCCTAGCCTTCCTATGGCCTGTGTAGGCCCCAGGCAGGTTAGATATTGTAGTCATGCAAAAAAACCCAAATACTTCCTAGAACTTAGCTGTTCAATCCAAATCTGACTACTGAACAGCTTATTCATAGCTGGACTTCATGAAAGGGGCCATGGGTAGCTGTAAAGAAAGCAGCAGGCAGGTAGGCACCACTGTGCCAGGCAGTATGGAAGGCAACCAAAGGTATTCCATACAGAAACAAGGACGTGGCACACATCTTTATTGGCTGGCATGGTGAGGGCCATATTTGGCACTAGAAAGTATTACAGGAGGAAGTAGGGGGAAGCAGGATCAGGCTAGGGACAAAGTAGGTAACCAGGGACTGAGACCATGGTGAACCTAGATAAACAGGACCAGGAAGATGGGAGGAAATGCCTAGGTGGGACTGTAGGTAGGAAGGGAACAAGCTAGAGAATGGGGTGGTACTTTTGAGGCAGAAGTGTCTAGAAAACAGATTTCAGCCTGCTCCCAAACCCCAAGGTTAGTGCTGCACAAGTAGAGCCACAACTTCCAGCCCCAGTCTAAGTGGACAGCCAGTCTGCAACAGAATCCACACAAGCACCTCCAGGCCTGATTGCAGGACCTGCATCAGACCCATATTTCCTATCCTCACTGGACATTTGAGGGACCACATATGAAGATCAGGTCTGCATACAGCTATACCATCTCACACTTGACACAATGCAGCCTGCAGAAATCCCATCCCACCAACTATGTTCTTATCAGTGCTGGGACATGAGTAACAAGGCCTCGGGGGCAACTGGGAATCAAGATTGCTATACAGCTTTGCCTCACTTTATGCTGTACATGCATTGCTGGAAAACAGTGCATAGCTCAAATACACATAAAGGGAACCCACTTTACAATGTAACAAATAGGGATATGTTCCAAGACCTCAACTGTACTGACCCCCAGATCCCTTTCTACCACTTTTACAGGACAATTTTTGTACTCATCAATAGCAGACATTACACACAAGCACAGGGTAGTGGTGAATGTTTAGTTGGTTTGGAGAGAGGGTGGTGAAGGGTCTTTAGTGTCAGATTCCACATCGCTGGTAGGAGGTACAGGCAGGGTAACATCCACAGGAGAATCAACAAGCACAGGGCTCTCATCACCCTCCAGCACCAGTGGGGTGGGTCTGAGGGTAGCTGAGTTAGGCTTCAAGAACTGGAACATAGTATACTTCCTCGCCAATTGTTGGGTCTGGGCATACACCTCCTGGTAGGGACTGAGGAGAGGGTTCAAAGCATGCTTGAACTGCAGGCTCCTGTCCAGGCTACGGTCCGTATCAAGGGCAAACTGAACAAGTCTCTCAGCCTGTGCAAAAAAACTCTGCCAGCTTCTTCATAGTCATGCCCTTGACCTTGAGGACCACCTCTTACTCCTGTTCCTCCTCTGCCTCATCAGCAGAGGTAGCAGTCTCTATCAGGTCATCAACACTTAATTCCTCATTGTGGGAATTGATGAGATCCATGATGTCTGCCTCCTCTAGGTCTGAAAAGCCATCTCCTCCCACCTTCCATCCAAGATCAATAGCCTCTCAAATAGTTGTGCACAGTTTGGGGGAGCCCTTGGAATCTATAATACATTCCTTTTAGAGAGGCTTCCAAGCACTATTTATGGGGGTGGACTTCATTTTGTCCCATGAAGCCTTAATGTTGTCGATGACATCCCTCACATTGTATGCCTTCTACCACTCACAGATTTTTGTTTTGTTGGGTCCATCAGTATCCTCCAGCAGCTGGGAGATGCTCCTTAGGTAGTAGACCTTGAATGTTGATATCAACCCCTGATCAAGAGGCTAGATTAGTGAGGTATGTTAGGGGGGAGGAACGCAATTCTCACATTGGGGTTGATAGTTTACAGGTGTTTAGCATGTCCAGGGGCATTCTCAAGGACAAGCACCACCTTAAACACAAGGTTAGCCTCCCTTCAATAGAGCTCTGCCTCCATGATAAAATGTTGAGTGAACCAGTCCTCAAAAACTTGGCTTGTCACCCATGCCTTCTTGTTTGCAGCCCAGTGTACAGGCAACATCTTCCTCTCAGTCCTTTTAATACATGTAGGTTTAGAGAGTGGTAGACTATCAGTGGCTTACACTTAAAATCTCCAGCAGGATTGCTATGCAGTAGGACAGTCAGCCTGTCCTTCGCTGCCTTGAACCGACTTGCAACCTTCTCTTCTTTGGAGATGTCCGTCCAAGATGACATCTGCTTCTAAAACATCCCCATCTCATCTGCATTGAAAACTTGCTTAGGACTGTACCCCTCAGCAGCTATGATTGCTTGAAGTCCCTCAGGCAACTTTACAGCATCTTCATGATCAGCACTTGCAAATTCCCCAGTCATCTTAGAATCATAAAATCAATGAACCAGAAGGGACCTGCGACATAATCAAGTCTGGTCCCCTGACATAGGCAGGACATTAGTGAACTCAAACTAGCTGAACAAGGTGCTTATCCAGTCACCTCTTTAATACCACCAAGGCTGGCAACCGCACCACCTCTGCCAGGAGTGTGTTCCAGATTCTAGTTACCCTTATGGAGAAGTTCTTCCTCAGGTCTAGTTTAAATTTTCCCTCTATTAGCTTGTAACCATTGTTCCTCATCCTCCCAAGCAGTGCCTTCCTGAAGAGTTGCTCCCCCAGATCTTGGTGCTCCGCTCTGACATACCTGTATGTGCCTATCAAGTCACCTCTTAGCTTCCTCTTATTCAGACTGAACAAGCCCAGTTCCCAGAGACTCTCTTCACAGGACCTATCCTCCAGGCCCCAAATCATGTGAGTGGTCCTTCTCTGCACCCTTTCAAGCTTATCCACATCCTTCTTGAAGTGTGCTTCCCAAAATTGGGGACAGTACTCCAGTTGCAGCCTCACCAACACTGAGTAAAAAGGGAGAAGCACCTCTCTGGATCTGTTGGCAACATATCGGCTGATGTACACTAGAGTTCTGTTTGCCCTGCTGGCAACTTCATCGCACTGTTGGCCCATATTCATCTTCTGGTTGATTGTGACACCCAGGTCCCATTCAGATGCTGTGCCAGAAAGTGGGCTATCACCTATCCTATAGTTGTGATGAAGATTCTTCCTACACAGATGAAGGATCTGGCACTTTTTCCTGTTGAACTTCATCTGATTTCAATCAGCCCATAGAATCAGTCTGTCCAGGTCATCTTGGATCCTTATCCTACCCTCTGGTGTTCCCGCATTTCCCCACATCTTGGTATCATCTGCAGACTTAAGCATAGAGCATTCCATCCCCTCATCCAAGTAATTAATAAATATGTTAAAAATCACAGGTCCAAGCACTGATCTCTGTGGGACACCACTGGACATAGCCTTCCAGGAAAGGCTCATCCCAGGAATGGGATGAGGCCATCCCATTGATTACAACTCTCTGGGACCAGCATCTAAGCCAGTTATCTACCCACCTCACTGTAGGCTGCTCCAAGCCAGTACCCTCCAGTTTAACTGAGAGAATTTCATGGGAGACAGAATCAAAGGTCTTACTGAAGTCTAAGTAAATGATGTCTACATCATGTCCCTTGTCCAGCTGGTTAGTTACCTGGTCATAAAAGGACACCAGGTTGATCAGGCATGATCTACCCTCCACAAAGCCATGCTGGTTGTTTCTTAATACTCTGTTAGTTACAAGCTTGTGATTGATAGCCTTCTTAACAATTTTTTCAAAAGTTTGTCCTAGGACCAAAGTCAGACTGACTGGTCTATAGTTTGCATCCCTCCTCCCTTTCTTAAACAGGGGTACCACACTGACCCTCTTCCAGTCATCCAGGCCCTCTTCCAGTCATCTAGGATCTTAACATTGTGCCAGTTTCTATGCTGAAGGAACTCATAAAACCAGTCCTTACTAGCCATGAAGACTCTTCAGGGCCACCATTCTCTTGAAGCAGGCAGCCATAAATTTGCAGGGCCTTACCCCTTATCACAGGGGAGGAAAGATTCATCTTCCTCTGGTTCTGTTCTTCCACCCACACCCACAGCATCTTCTTCATCTTCTTCAACAATGGGTTCCTTACTCTCATTGCTATCTTGTCAGTAAGTGGTGTAGAACTCCTTACATTGTCAGCATTCTTTGTGATGGCACGTATGGTTGACTCACCCAGGTTGAATGCATGACCAAGTGCAGAGGGCCCCTCACCAGCTTCTGCACAGTTCAAAATCTTCAATTTTTTCTCCAGTGTTACTGAAGTACTCTTGTGCTTCATTGGTGGACCAGGAAATAAGCTAGCAGGATGCTTAGAAGCCATAATGGGGATGGCAACTACAGAAACACAAGTCACAGACATGTGAGGAGCACAGATCCACACAGGAGACTATATTTTGGTGCACATCATTTCCTCAGTGCACTGTACAAAGCATCTGACTGCAGGATTCCACCACACCAATCACATAAGAGTGAATTTACCTTGCATATAACAAATTATTTTATATAAAAGGGCCATTGCATAAGAGCAAATGTGCACATACAGAATCCACATAAATCCAGGAAAACCTGTATTCAGGTACAAAACAGAGTTAGAGAGGGTAACCAGAGTCCAGGAAAAAGCTGAGTCAAGAAACCAGGAGATCACAAGGCGATCAAAATCTATGAACAATCCAGGTAGGGAAACCAAAAGAGCAAGAAGGAAAGCAAAATCCACATGCAAGATGAGTCAGGAAATCAGGAAAGCAAAATCCAGAATTAAGTCAAGAAATCAGGCGGTCAGAAAGAGGCAGTTAGCGGCAACAGTCTTAAGCACTAGCCCTGTTGCCCACATACTTCCTGTTCTTCCCCCAATCTTATATAGATGTAGAGGCTCAGATGTTAGGAGCCAGCCACTTTAGTATTGAGGACTGGATAGAGTCTTGGGTATTGTTGGATATTTTAGGCAGCCTCTTTCCAGCTTCTGGGAAGAACATCAGGGTGCTAGATTGGGGTAGATGGATCTGCTGGTCAGGCCAAAGCCCTGGGTTCAAGGCTGCAGGCCTGACAGCCCTATCAGAGATGAAGGTAAGCAAGGTCTCAGTTCTAGATTGATATCCATCCAGGCAGACTACGGCTTATGCCTATGAATGCTGGCAACTCCAGGGGCATGTGTTTCAGTGAGGAGCCTCACAACACTTCACCAGGTATGCCATGGCCCTGTGATTCATGGCTGTATGTTGAATACTATTGCCTTCCACCTAAGTATCTACTCTACCTTCAGGGGTACATATCTGGTGCACTGACCTACAGGACAATGATAGTCATAGAGGTTGTGGTCGGGTACCATGACTCAGGTACACTAATAATACACATATAAAGGTGACCTAGTTGAAGTTCTCCTTGGCCCAAAGATACCTTGGTGCACTGTCTCAGGTCCTTCCACTTTTTCTGACTTCCCACTGTGTTGACCTGCTGCTGCAGCTCTCCCACAGGTGATCTCACTTTGGAGGAGTGACCCACAGAAAACTTTCCCCATTGCTAGGAAATGTGGTTATTTATGGCCTGTAGCACCTGAGGGACAAAGCTGGAGCAGCATGACGGGGCATTGTGTCATACCCTTGGTCTCTTCTCTTCAGGGCTGACCTTATCCATTGCAGCACTGCCATTTGGACTATCACCAACAATGGCATTCTTCACAAAGTCCCTTTAGATGGAACCTGGAGTGGCCTACCCAATCAGAGCCTATGGGGAAGTCTACATGTTGGGACACAGGGTCAAAACAGCAATATGGAGTTGTGGGGGGGAGGGGCAGATTTACCTGTCCCTGAGCTATGCTCTCAAGGCAAAAAAGAACTGGCTGATTTACTAGGAGCATAAATAGTAGTGCTCTGCAAGGCTTCAGCTGCCGATTCAATTCGGAGGAGATTCAGCTTGATTCAGCAGCCAAATCTCCGAATGCGAACTGAATCAGGAGACTCATTAAAAGGTCTGAATCAAATCCAAAGCCTTTGAATTAATTCAGAAAAGATTTGGAGAGATTCAGAAATTTGGATCAGCCAGGGAGAGGCAGGCATGGCTGGGTGGCTGCAGGTTCTCCTGCAGCTACTCTGCCTGTGCCTGACTCTCCCCCGGGGGGGGGAGCCATGGG